>NW_027635670.1:57353-85969 GCF_903797595.1 Erithacus rubecula
TCCTAGCTGCCAACATGACATTCCTAGCTTGCCAGGAAGAACAGAGGCATGGCATGGGACACTGATGTTGCTGGCCCTTAGCCTATAGGTACATAGATGAGATAGCTGATGGAGGGGAATCTCCCAAATATGTCAGGACAGGTAATCAGAGGAAATGAAGTTACTCCAGAATAGGACATGCAGTGGAAGAAGCACAGACCAAAGTACCTATTCTCTATGCATTTTTGGCAGGTGTGTGTTTATGTTTTACTGTGTGTTTTATTTGCACATATTGGATTCTGCCATCTGCTGAATTTGGATACAATGTCTGTAAAGCTGGTGTGAAAATACACAAAATCAAACTTTGACTTCAGGAGAGAAAACTGCCAGTGCCTTTGCAACTAACATTCTCTCTCACAGAAAATTACGTTTTTTAGTTTTGTGAAATATGTACCCTCTCTATACAAATCAGCCAAAGTTAAATTCCACCACTCAGAGCTTGAGTTTACCTCAGGTCCCTGTTAAAATGCCTCAATTTGATTGGAAAAGGGCCTGAGAAACCTGGTGTAATAAGACATGCTTTGAGTGAGGATTGGATCAAAATGATAACGTCTGTGCAATGCATGAACATGAGAGTATCTTTCTTTGTCAAATACGGTAAGAAAAGGTGGATCTGCCAATCAGGAAAACAAAGAGTGAGACACAGAAAGAAGAGACTATTAGCAGAGTTTTTGTAGACGGGTTGCTTATTTTGTAGAAAGATTGCTTGTAAATAAGTTTATTAAAAATAATTTGACAAAAAATTCAGCCCGTATCCAGTGAAATTGTTGCTGAAATTCCCAATCTGGTGATTCACAGCTCGTCACCACAGAAAGAAAGGGTTTTCTCTCTTCACTCTTCAAATGGAATGCCTTCTTACTAAGACTTTGATGCCTTAGTTGAGGACAGGATGGTTGAGGACAGATGACCCAAACTTAAGTTTCCAGCAAAGGACCCCTAAGGCCTTTTTAGCACATAGGAGCTCTGATCTAAGCAAGCTCAAAAGGACTTCGTGTGTTTGTTACTGTCCTTCAAACATGTAACAACAGGCAAGGTGGATGCAGGATGTGTGGAAATTGCTTTCTGTTAAAGGCATAGAACTCGGGTGCCACCGTCTGGTGACAGTGACATAACAATGTTTAGATCACAGGCACCAAGCAGAGCCAGATTTCTGGTATCTTAGTCTAGAATTTATGGGAGGGACAAACTTCTACCTCTTTGGGGGTAAAATCATGCTTCCCTCCTGCTGCTCACACACTTCCAAATGTGGTTTGTTTCACTGTCCTCCCCAGAGGAGCCATATAACAATGACACCAATTTATTTCACTGTGTATGCTAAAGGTAATGTGTGTGTCTGATTCTCTCAGATGTCTTCTCCTCTCTAGACCCTGTGAAATACATGGCCACAGCAATATTAACATGTAATTGAGCCATTGACTCCTACTTCTTATTTAAAAGTATGCAATTTAAAAGTAGATGCCCTTGAATTTTAAACTGAAACATTCATATAAATATGTAATATTTTTGTACACACATACACACACAGTCTTGGCAAACATCCACCTTCACACACACAAGTTAGATTTTGCCATATTTGACTTTCCTGTTCTGCTTCTCTGGCTGCCCTGAGCATCTCACAGCCTGGCTGTCAGAAGCTTACACAAAATCAGGGCAATTAGACTGTTCACACAAATTCTCTTATGTCACTAATCTCACTTTTAATCTGTTGTTCCTAGGAAAACATTTGAAAAATGTTTAAAAGCTGCAAAATTTTAGATTCCTCCAGAATATTGGAGAGAACATCTGCCTTCTCCTTCCTGCCCCATGAGACAAGGACATAACTAATTCCTGTACAGTTACAATATTAAATTACTCCTTTTGGCCTATCTACTTGTCAGTGTCAGTGGGAAAAGTCATTTCTTTCCTAGCATATAAACAGCTGGATGAAGTCATGTGGTCAGAGCCTAGAGTCATCTGTCTACGAAGGGTTGAAAGAGGGAAACAAAGGCAGACTTTTGGAGAATGTCATGGAAATGTCATGGGCTGTGACAGTCCCAGCTGGGCCATAGCAGTGGTGGGAGTAATGGTGCTCACACCATTAAGTGGTACCTTACACTTGTGTGTTGATCCTACAGCAGCACCTATTACTGGGCCGGGTGGCCAGCTTTTCTCATCTGCATTTTTTCTTGTTTTCTGATAGCTTTTAGTAGGTCAGGTACCATATAATATTTCTGCAATGTGTCTGTCCCCCCTTGACAGCAGCAGAGTGCAGTAGAAGTCAAGCATCCACAGATCTGATGGCTGCACTCCTGTGCCAAACAGGGAGTTGGGCCCCCCTAAAAAATACAAACCATCCCAGCAAGAGCTGTGCTGCTAAAAACATTTAGAAGAACCTGTAGTGTACATCACCATAGTTCCATGTTTTGCTGCATCACAGGACAAACTTCAGATTTCCTCAGCAGACTTTGATTCTAAATGTCAGCAACTTGAGGTTCTTAGGCGCTCCTCATTCCCTTTGGGAGAGCTGCCAGGTAGCACAAGGTGACCCGTAAAGCAGCGGGATTAACAGCAATTACCTCAGTGGTGATGGTCAAAGAGGAGAGGGTGTTAGGTAAGAAAAGCTGATCCCACCTCCACTCTCTGCCCTCCTTGCAGGACAGCCGACACAGAGGGCATTTCAGCGTGCCCAGTCCTCAGCTCCTTGCCTGGATTTCAGAGCAGAGAGATTCTGGCCACGCTTCTTCATCCTCTGGGTGGTACCAAGCACAGGGCAGAAGCTGATGGCTTTTCCCCATTCTCTCAAAAGTTGCATTCACCTTCTCGAAGGGAAGGGCTTTTTCTTGAGGCTTGGCCAGGCTCTCACCAGTTGTCCTCCTTCTCGTCACCATGTACAGCCACATCCCCAGAGCAAGCACGAAGCATCTGGATCCCTGGAGGGTTTCCACTTCCCTGCTGGCTCGGGCGCCACAGCTACAGTAGCCAAGTCCAGCCCTGATGAGCAGTTGTGGCTGCTCATCAGCCATAACTTCATGGCCCCCCTTTCCCTGCTCTTCCAGCCTCACTGCACTTCCCCTTTATCCCCCAGGGGTAGGGGAAGCATCCCCCTCGGGACAGCCTGATTCCAGCAGGTGATTTCCCCAATCTGGAAATCCGCTGGACAGCCCCGCACGGCCGCTCCTGTCTCCCTCCCTCCCGCAGCTCCGCTCCTGCCAGGATCCTGCTCCAATATGGAAGAAGGGGAGAAAACTGGCGGAATAGTAATGCCCAAAATAAACAATACAATCAAGCACCCCAGTTGGGTTCCCGTAGTGACGTCCTAGGAACAGGTTAGGCATGCTGGAAAGTGCATGTTTCTAAGATGCATGTTACTTTCTCCAAATACTGAAGAAATCATAGTTTCTCCCATTATTTGCTTTCCCAAACCCCTCTTTGCTGACCACCTCTGCCCCTTTTTCTCTTCTTAATGACAGTGATTTATACTCTACCATCCACTTAAATGCTCCCATGCCTTCAAAAGCTGATACACTGGAAACACGGCAGATCCTAGAACAGAGCAGAGCAAAAAAGGAATGTGAGGAGTTCCTAAGAGGTCCATCATTATGTTCTTTCCAGAATAAGAGTTGCAGAAATTTTAAGAAAGAAAAAATGGGTTTTTTCACTCCTGTGTCAGTGTGCATATGGGAGAGTAACCATTCTGTTGGACCCAAAATACTGAGGGAGAAGAGTCTTAAGGGATTTTTGGGGCAGTGGCACAGAATGGCAGTGGAAACCTGTAATTCCTGACTATTCATCCATTCTTATCATCATGTTGTCTCCTGCTCTACACGAGGATAAGGGACACTGATGTAGCTAAAGAAAGAAACTTTTCTCCTGGTAGGCTTCCTGTTCAGGGTGTCCTAAGGTTCTGCTCAGCAGGATGGACACACTCAGCTCTGCTCAGCAAGGCACTGCCTGAAGTACATAGCGACAAGCTTTTTATCAGGTTTACTGCACTTCATTCACTTCTGATTTCTTTCAGGCTAGAGGCTGGCACAGCATCAGTGACTGTGGCAGAAGAATGCAGTCAGGTCTAGTGAGGATTTAATTGGTTCCATTTTTCATCTCCAGCTGCTCCATTCATTTTGGAAAGTCTTTAAAGAGCTTCTTGTAGCTTTGTTCAGTAATATTTTAGGGAACTACAGCAAATACTGTTCAGATATGAGAAAAACTTGTTTTAATGTTGAGGGTGATCAAGTACTGGAGAGGCTGCTCAGACCCATGGCTGAGTTTCTGTGCCTGGAGATGCTCAGGCTGTCAGGAAAGGGCCCTTGGCGACCTGCTTTGGCTGAGCCTTCTTCATGCAGCAGCACAGAGCAGACGACCTCCAGTCCCTCCTTCCAGCCTCAGCTGGTCTGTGATTCTCTATTAGTCCAGAGCTTCTCAGACTGCATTGGGTTAGGAATGGGTTCTCTTCAAACATGTCCGCATCTCTCCTGGTACAGAGGAAAACTCTTGGAATGGGTCTTTTCAAACCTTGGCTCTGTTATGGATGAAAAATGCGATAGTTAGCTCTTACAATTAAAGGATGAATATTGTCTGTATGCTAAGATAAGTTTTGTAGTTATATAATGATGTTATTGTAATATATTCTCCCATAGTCCTCTTTCCCCTCCCCTTTGTACAGGATGGCTTGGGGAGTCGGGGCATTTGGGTAGGGCTAGCTTGTTACTGCACCTGACATCCAATCAAGGTGTAAGAAAGTAGTCTGCACCAAAGAATGACAGAGAAGGAGTTGACTGACAAGACTTCAGGAGGGCCTAAGGCTATAAAGGGCAGAACATCCATTCTGTAAGCAAGCACATGGCTGTGAGCCATGGGAACTTCCAGCGCTGCTTTTTTTCCTTATTCAATCTTCTGTTGTATTTTGTTAAGGTTCAATAAATCTTAGAAATTTTAAAAAGTGAGTGTCACTTTTCACAGCTCTAAGTTGCTTTACAGTTCAGGATTTGTGAGCCCTTCAAGTACAGGGCTCATTTATATCCAGGGTGTTGCTGCCCTCAGCTTCAACTGGCTTTGTATGTAGATTCAATAGGAACAGTTTGGTTGTTGTGCAGTGAACTGGTGCCACATACTATCTCAGTCATTTGCTAAAGTTTGACCTGGTTCATTTTTGTTAATGCAGTAAAACAGAGAGTGACTGTGGATGAAGACTTTTCTGCAGAGTGTGATAAGGTACAGTGCTTCCTTTTTATCATTCCAGGGCAGTGATTGTTTTCCCCATCAACTTTCTGCTCGCAGTGCTGATCCTGCTGGTGTCTTTTACAGCTTAATATTGGACCAGAATTTGTGAGTCAGCACAGGCTGGCACAAACTCTCGGTTAGAACACAAGTAGATTTGTTTCTGTTACTTTGCTACTTATGGGATCCCCAAAGCAACACCTGGGCAGAGGTGCAGTAATAGAGATTTGGGCATCCTTAAACTCGCTCCATGCCAGATGATTTTCATTATTAAAACCTCCAATAAAGAACCATGATCTAGAAGTGCATTGTAGCTACCTCTGTACTTGAATGCTAAGGGCTCTGCCCAGCATGTTGGGCTAAGAAGCAGCTTGTTTGTGCCAGTACTGTGTTCATGTGTCTGAGAAGTCAGAGAGCACAGCTGAACCTTGTCAGCCAGCTGTCCTCAGCCACCACATAAAAGGCTTCACACTTGCAGTTAAAGAAGTGAAATCAGCATTGCAAACTGATGGTGGACTCCTTCTCCTCTGCAGTTTAGTAGAACGTATAGGAATGCCCAACCACATGCTCAGTTTCCTCTGAGTCGTGAGCAAAATTGTACCCATCTAATGGCATGATGTGCTTAGTGTAGCTGTCAGTTTTGAGTATAGCAGAGTTCTGCAGACAAAGCCAAATGACCAGCTTCTAAAAATTAATGTAGCAGATTCACCTCACACTCAGATGACTGCTCAAAAAGATTAATTAGCTGAAGGTTAGAAGTTTTAATCTTTTGAACAACACCTTGGGTGTAATATCAGCTCGTGCTTGGTGTGCCTTCTGTGTGCTCTGACCAAGTCTGGCATTGGTGTAGGGAAATGTTGGTATTCTTGGCTGGCAATCATAAAATGTATAGCTTTGACATTAGTGCCACGTGAGCCTTCCCTCAGGTGCTCTAGTTTCACCTGTCACCCAGGTGCTGTGGTTGTCACAGGGTGTCATGGTGTGTTTGCCTGGTGTCATCCCAGGTCACCTGTTGTAGCAGGTTTATGCATGAATTTGGGCATCATTTGGGTGTCCCTGGGTTCCAAGAGCATGCTCTGGGATGCTGGTATTAACGCAGCTGAAGTGATCTCTGGTGTGAGGGGATGGCCCTCGGGTCAGGAATGTGCAGCACTGTTAGACTGCAGAGCCTTTTGCTTATAGAGTACAAGTCAAAGCTGTCTGGATGGAGATCAGGCCCTCAGGAAGCACGTGTGGGTTGGTGCAATAAACTGAAGTTAATTTCAGAAATTTCCTTTTCTGCTTTCTTTTTTCTCTCTTTGCTGTTCAGGAATTAAAACCAGTATTCCTTGATTTCCATTTATTTCCTTTTTTCTACACACCGTTCAGATATTTCACTGATGGAAGAAGCAGTAGTGGAGCTGAATTCCTACCTGTCGCCTGAGAATGGATGGCTGCAGGAGCTGGATGATGTTCTTCAGGAGAAGCACAGAGTCATGCCTCAAGAGGTATAAAAAGGAGGGAGAAAGAAGTCTGCTTTAGGGTCCTGCTTAACATAATTTATGGTTACCATAATTTGGAAAGCAGCTTATTTCCTTGGAGAGACACAGAAGCAGTGTGGTTTGAAAGTTACGAAAATTATGTTGTTGTGGAGAACTATACATAGATTTTCTGTAAAATTCAGATTGATTTGCTTGTGACATCACTAAAGGAAAGGATATAAGCAAGTCAGTGAGTTGAATGGATTTAGCTTCTAAAGCAAAGGGAAGAGCAGGAGAACTGGGGGCAGGTGATGCTGAAGTGACTGGAACAGTTGAGATGACATCCCTATCATTCTGAAGTCCTTGCTTTCTCTGTGTCATTTGACAACGGAATGACACCAGTTACAAGATGGTCCCAGTTAATAAAGGCTTCACATTATTAACAGCATTTGTTTGGGAGATTTCATTTAATTTAAAAATTGTGTGAATGCTGGTCTTGCTCAGTGTTAGACCTCTGAATACTTAAGTGGTCTGTAGAGCAGATGGGCAAAGGGATTGAAAGGATTAAAATCAATAAAGCCTTTGAATAAGCTGAGGTGGCTGTTGCTGTATTCTGCCAGATGTTACCAGCTTCCTACTCTTTCTCCATTTTCAGTTTTGTTTTATTTTTTGTTGCTGTCTTGGGATTTGGCCAGTATAAAATTCAGTACAGTTCATGGAATAGTCTGTCATCACAGCAAAAGGTGAAAAGCACATGATGGATAAGAGAAAAATGATTCCCGAGTTACCTCAGGAAAAGCTGGTTCTATACAATATGCTGGCTGAAACACTCCTATGATTGCAGTTCTCCAAGCTACAAGAGAGGGTGGAGGCAGCAGAGTCCTAGGTGTCTGTCCTGAAGACCATGATTGATGACCTTCAGTGGGACATTGACAAGATCCTCAAGAGGGAGTAGAGGCTCAACCAACACCTGGCCAATAGCCTGGATTGAGTAAGTGCTGCCCTGCTGGCCAGGCGACCTGGCAAATGAGGGTGCTCTTGGATGGGGTGGGACATCCTCTGGGACTCTCTGGTACTGCAAGAGCTGAGAACCTGCAGTGGGTCTTGGATCTGCTGCATCACTCTTGCCAGTATTTCACTGGGTCTTGAGGAAATCTGTTGAATTCTTTGCAGGTAAATTCCAAAGGCTACAAGGTGTATGGAGCCAGTAGCAGCCTCTATCAACAATCGCCATTAATGCCACCAGGTAAGGTCAGGAGCTCGGTTGTAGGCTGTGAGAATCTGTCTGAGCCTCTCGTCTGTTTCTGCCCAACGACCCTCGCCTGAGGCCTGCGCTGGCCAGGGATGGAAGGAACGCCAAGTGACTGTTCCGCAGGTGGTGCCTACCAGGACTGGTTTCTCATGACAACTAGTCACGGGGCGCTTACTCAACAAAGCTCCCACAGATGGAAGAACAATGGACTGGTCCAGTATGGGCTGCCCTGCGTGTGTTCATAACAACAAAGATGGTTTGGTGTGCCTTGAAGCATCCTGTTTCCACCTGTTCCTCAGGGTAACGAGCTCCATTTACAATAGTCCATAAATCTTCCCACCTTTTGGCCAGAAGCCACTCACTTTGGGAAAGGACTATAAAAGTGACTTTCTCAGAGGAGACCCCCGAGGTATCCCCAGACAGCAACAGACATCTATTGGCTGGCTCCACGAGGATTCATCTGCCCGTCTTGGCAACTATAATCCCGAACCCCCTTTTCTATCTCTTTCTCTCTCTCTCTCTCTTTCTCTCTCCCACTATCACATTTTGGTTGGCACTAAATAAAGTGCATTTCTGTAAAAGTAAACTGGTTTTGTCCCCTGCTATGTCTTTTGAGCTCTGAGATCCATAAAAGAACCAGTCACGACTCCCGCTCGGGTTGGGCGGACCGTGACATTATTTGGCATAGTCGGGAATTGGATTCCCGATACTGGGGGAGTTGGGGTTTCTGTGCACTTTGTACCAGGGAAGACCTGTGCCATTTCAGCCACACCTAGCCTGTCAGTACTGTAAGGACTGAACAGTGTTAGAAAGCAAGGGAGGTGGTATTGGGTTCTTCCCGCAATCTGCGCACAGACCCGGTGGATAATCAAGTCCATTTCAGTTATCGGAGAATTTTTTGAAAGGGTCTCAACTGAGCAAAAGATGAGTGTTATGGGTTATGTTTTGACTAGCTCCTCTCCCTACCTCCCACCATGGAGCTGCCGGCCCCTCCCCCGGGCTGTTTTATCTAGCCGGGTGTTTTTCGGCTTTTGGGGCCTTTTGCTGCTGCTCGCTGCTGCTCGCTGCTTCCGCTGCTGCTTCTGCTGCCCCCCCCCGTCCCCCCTCCGCTGTTTCAGCTGGTTTCCCCCCGGCTGCCTAAACTGCCCCTCTCCCTCTTCCCCCCTCCTCCCCCCCACCCCCCCATCCCTAAAATTTGCACCGGCTCCAGAGGAAACGGATCTGAACTTCGAGACCACCTCTGGAAGTCTGCCAAAGAAGCTCTGCTGCCCTTCCCGGCGAAGATCTGCCGAGTTCATCTCAATCTGGGTCTGTGCTGGGAAGTGTTTCTTTTGTATTTTGTTAATAAAAAGTTTTTTCCACTTTCCCCTGAAGAAAATTCTTTCCGAGCTTGGTGAAGGAAGGAATTGTAAGGGGGGGAGGGGGCCCTTTGGAGGTCTTTTTCCTAAAATTTGTCCTAAACTTGGACAATGAGACTTGTGGTTTTTGTTGTTAGCTGCTTGGTGTAGTTGAGGAGACAACCCTTGTGCAACTAAAGAGAACCTCCCGAGCGGTTTGGTCCCCTCAGCTACCCAGGGAAGAGAGGGGGTTGTTCCCAGCAGAAGTCCGGGTGTTAAGTCTTGACCTCCCTGAAGTGTTTATTCCCCCTCGCACATAATCGTAAGTCACAGAATATCGTTATAGTTGTTGTATAATTATTGTATTTGACTACTTGGGATAGCGAAGAGACAAGTGGCTTTTGTAATTAAGTTAGTACCTCCCAAGTAGTGTGTCTCTTTACCCGCTCCAGGGACGAGAAGGGATTCACAGTTTCAGCTGTGCTTTTTGTGTAACTTTAAGTGTGTCTCCCCGAGAGTGGTTTTAGTCCCTTTGTAAAAATGTCTGAAAATGATAAAGCTGCATTTTACATTTTACTAGCTAAGTATAATGCCAGACCCTCCCAAGGGGGGGAAGACTGGGCCCACAGTAATTGGTTTAATTTAGAAAATGTGATTGATAGAATACATTCTTTGCAACAGGAAACGGAATTCAAACTGAGCAAGAAAAATAAAACCACACTTTGCTAGTTCTAGGCGCTTGTCTTTCAGCAGCTGTAGAATCTCGTTTTAAACGAGTGAGTGAGGAAAATGCAATGATAGACTCCTTGCAACACCTGGTGGAAGCTTTGCAAAAGCTATTAGAGGAGAAAACAAATCAGATAGAAACTCCGCAAAACCAACTAGAGCAGGAAAGTAATCACAACTATTTGCTACAACTATCACATGCCTCACAACATGCAGATACACCTAATGAAACAGAAGAAAAGGAAACATAACACATAAAGCAGATATACCCACAGAGAGAGCTAGTACACATACAAAATTGTGGGGAAAATTGCTGCTCTAAAATGAGAATTCTCGTTAAAACAGAATATAGATACCTGAACGATGAGGATTTTGACCCCCACATAACCTCCAAAGAAATACCATACACTGCTACTGAATTGGCCAAATTAAAGAAAGAATACTAACGTCTCCCCCAAGAATCAGAGACCAAGTATGTTTTTAGAGCTTCACTCACTGGAGGAGATCAAATTAAATTAAGTGAACAAGAAGCCAATGGGTACTGGGGGCCTGGAGTTTTCTTAACAACTGGAAACGCTCGTGTTCCACGGTCTCTGACACAGTGTGCAGCCTACTGGGCTGGGGGACTTAGCCCCCTCGAAAGACGTGATCCTCTAGCCATAACAGGCATCCCAGACCAACTCTTAGAAAACATTCAAAAAGCTGCCTGCTTGCAAATTATACATGAAATAAAATTCACTGCTGGCCATAAATCACCTATGCAATCACCTGTAAATGTAAAACAATTCCCTCTTCTCTCTGGTGCCAAAGTAGAGATCAAACCGGCTATACAAGACTTGCAAAACTTCCAGGTATGGTCAATCCAAAAACCCAAACCTGACACTGCAGCTGTGTACCAATACATAGATGATGTATTGATAGGAGGAGAAGAAAAAGAAGAAGTGAGGGGTGTGCAACAGAAAATAGTTTCCCACCTAGAAAGCCCTAACTTGCAAATTGCCTCAGAGAAAATTCAAAAACCTTCTCAGGAAGTGAAGTTTTTGAAGACAGCCTCTACTGGGACTGCCCCCCCTGACGGGGTGGCCCAGAAATCCTCAGTAACAGAAGGAACTGTAAAAAATCTGGCAATAACAAAAACTGAGAACTTGGGAAACAGCGATGACAAACCTGCCTCAATAATTAAAGTAGCCTCTGCTTTCTCCCCCAAACAATCTTTGTTCACTAATTCTTCATTCACTAATGCTTCTGCTGAGCAAATTATTGCTGGGGGACGGGGTGACTCTTGGCTTGGGGTGCTGATGGTTATTTGGGGTGTTTTCCAGCTTGAAGTGTGGAGTGCCTCTCTTGCTTGCAACTACACTGACTCTTATGCTGTGTTTAAAGGAGGTACAGAGTGGCTTCCTTCTTGGCAGCAAAATGATTGGGAGTTGACAGAATTTCTGTCCGCAAAGTTCCATCATTTTAACCTCCTGCCTCTTTGTGGCAGATTCTGTTGTGTTTACTTTTCACAGAATTATACCATGGAACGTGAAGATTAATTGCTGAATCCCTCATCAAACCTGTATACAGTTACAGCACAGGACCTTACAGCTGCGTTTTATTTTGTGAAGATTCAAAATCAAAATTGAACTGTTGTACAATTTTCCCAAAAAAATTATGTGTGGGAAAACCAATACAAAATATAAAGGGGAACTCAATGTTGTAACGCCTATAACATCCACGACCCAACCTCTGGTTGTGCTGAAGCCAAATTTTTTAAATTGGACCTTGGGTAATTCGGAAAAATGTCCAACAGCTAATATTATTTAATTCAGCATGGTCTTTTAAACAATTGAAATTGCCAATACAAAACAATGTCTCAGTAATTCAGCCAGCTTGTTCACCTTTTCTAGCGGTGGACAAATGACCTGGTTGCAAAACAAGGAGGATCCTTTCAAGAAACAAACAAGAGACATAACCGGTGTTGTGGGAACAGGATTGGGAATTTTAAATAGCATTGATTCAGAGGTGTTAATGAACAAATTGGTTGCCACCTGACAAAATTGAAACAACCTCTGCAGTCCTCTTTAACAGCCCTGGGGACGCAAGAGTGGTTATTATCAAACATTTTACCAGATTGGGAAAAGGCAAATGTAAATGATCCCAAATTGATAACTGATGCTCTTGGTACTGCTCAAAACAACATCTCTTTAGCCCTCAGCTGTATCCAGGCACAGCTCTGGATGCAAACAGTTGTTGCCTCAATTATAAGGGAAGGGGAAGAAGGCATCTTCCCTACTGAAATCCAGACAATAATTTGGGACCATGCTAATGATTTTGAAAGGAAGTTTCAGTCCTGGTGGAATATGGTAAAATTTACTTACAACCCCAGTACAAACACAGCTACATCCTTTGTGCTGACAATACGCAACGCTTCAGTGCATTTGATACACCCCATCATTGCAGTAGGAATGAATCACGATTCAATTCTCTATCCTTTTGAGCATAGAGAATGGGCCCGTCAAATTGGTGAGAAATGGCAAACTGTTAATTTGGAATCTTGTGATGCTCGGGAGCAACAGGGTTTCATTTGTGAAAGCAATGCCATTGTGGCCCAAGACATCTCTTTAGACACAGAGCAAAATATCTGTCATTTTGAAATACATCTTGATGAGACTCCTGCAACAGTGCTGGTGTACATAGGAAATGGATGTGTGTGTGTAAGAACTGCTTGCAACTCAGTGTTTGTAGAAAATGTAACAGTAGATCTAAAAAATCATTTAAATTTTGTGTTTGTAATTTTACCACGATCATGGGCTGTGATTTTTCCTACACTGTTCCAGTTATGTCTTATCACCTTTTGCAATCCAATTTTACACTGATTCATCAGTTAGTGCCTGCTCCCATTGGGATGAACCTCACTTTGATTACACAATTGTTGCTTTACCAGGACTTAATTGGGATCTGGGGGAAAATCAAGAAAAATGGACAGAAGGCCCTGGTGACAGTTCATCACAATGTGAAAGAAATACATCGGGTTTTAGAAAGGGTAAAAGGGGATGCTGAACTCAAGTGGTGGAATACTCTTTTTGAGTGGTCACCTACTGCTACCGGCATCCTAAACAAATTGTGTCATCCCATTGTTGTGCTTTTGATTTTGGTTTTGATCGGTTTTATTTTGTCAGTCATTCTATACATCCTGAATTGGAGAATGGTAAAACGGTTGACACGATTGGCATCAACAATGGAAGCACATAGTTTGATCACTACTCCATCTGCTAAAGATACCCCTAAAGTTGTTGACACCAGACAAATTACACGAGCAGCAAAAGTCAGACCTTTAACAGCAAACTGATTAGAATTGTTTGTTGTTTGTTATGATTGGTATTAGTTTTAGTAATGTTAAGCTTTTGATTGAAAATGGTTTTGGAAAATAATTGTTTTAATCATAAAAACATATTTAATAGTATTATAATGGATACTGATTTGTTTGAATTTTAATTGTTTGGATGTTATTTAATTGATTTAAGTTTAGTTGTTTGAATTTTAATTGTTTGGATGTTATTTCATTGGTTTTGTTTTAGTTGTTTGAAAGTTATATATGATTGTGATTAGTTTGAAAAACTGTTTTAATGAATTTTGTTGTGATTATTTTGTTTTATTATTTTCGTGTTTGTTTCCTTCCTTTTCGTTTTCCTTTTCCCTTTTCCTTCTTATCCCTGGTTTTTTGTTTTCCCTGTCCCTGTTCTCGGGATGTGCTACCAATGACGGGTCCTGAAGTTGCTACAACGTCACGACATCATGCTGATGGAGTTTCTCAGTGGCGCTCATTGGTCACAGGGTGATGTGAGAATCTGTCTGAGCCTCTCGTCTGTTTCTGCCCAACGACCCTCGCCTGAGGCCTGCGCTGGCCAGGGATGGAAGGAACGCCAAGTGACTGTTCCGCAGGTGGTGCCTACCAGGACTGGTTTCTCATGACAACTAGTCACGGGGCGCTTACTCAGCAAAGCTCCCACAGATGGAAGAACAATGGACTGGTCCAGTATGGGCTGCCCTGCGTGTGTTCATAACAACAAAGATGGTTTGGTGTGCCTTGAAGCGTCCTGTTTCCACCTGTTCCTCAGGGTACAGTAGGATTTACAAGCAGTTTATCCCAACAGTTTGAGGAGATGAATGCAGAGTTGGAAGAGAATAAAGAGCTTGCTGGGAATTGCCTTAACGGATTGGAGAAACTACAGAGGGATAACCACCTCTAACATTAAAAAAGAAGAAAAGAAGGGTAATCCTAGTGGGCAACTCCGTTCTGAGGAGAACAGAGAGCCCCATATGTTGACTGGACCCATCCCACAGGGAGGTCTGCTGCCTCCCTGGGAACCCACGTGAGGGACATTACTGAGAGACTCCCTGGGCTGATTCAGCCCTCTGATTATTACCCACTGCTGATACTCCAGGCTGGCAGTGATGAGATTGAAAAGAGGACTTAAAGGGGACTTTAGGACTCTGGATCAAGTGGTTGATAGGGCGGGAGCACACGTAATGTACACTCTTTGTGCTAGTGTACTCTTTGGTGGCTGAGAAAAAGATGAAAAGAATAGGAAAGTACACAAGTGGTTCAAGGGTTGATGTTGTCAGCAGAATTTTGAGTTCTTTGATCATGGAGCAACTTTTACAGTACCTAGTGTGGATGGGCTCCATCTCTCTGTTAAAGGCAGAAGGAATTTAGCTCATGAACTGGCAGAACTCATGGAGGGGGCTTTAAACTAGGTTTGAAGAAGGAGGGGAATGCAGCTGGGCTGTCTGGAAGCAGGCCCAAGGGTGGCAAGCCTGACTTGCTACTTGCTACTGAGTAAAATCAGTAGCCGTGCGTGTATACCAATGCATGCAGCACGGGTAATCAACACAGGGAGCTGGAGGCCATGGTGCAGAAGTAGAGATGTGATGTAGTTGCCATGACAGGAACATGGTAGGATGACTCACACAGCTGGAGCACTGCACTGAATGACTACAAGCTCTTTAGAAGATACAAGAAAGGGAGAAGAGGTGGAGGGGTGGTCCTTTATATTAGGGAGGATTTTGATGCCATGGAAATTGAAACTGATGATGATGAAGTCGAATGCTTATGGGTAAGAATTAAGGGGAAGGCCAACAAGGCTGACATCCTACTGGGAGTGTGTTATCGTCCACCCAACCAGGAAGAAGAGGAGGACAACTTCTTCAATAAGCAGCTGGAGAATGTTTCAGGATCACCTGCCCTTGTTCTTGTAGATTATTTCAATCAGATATCTGCTGGGAATATATTGCAGCAGAAAGGAGGCAGTCTAGGAAGTTCTTAGAGAATGTGGAGGTTAACTTTTTGTCACAGTTGGTAAGTGAGCCTGTCAGGGGAGGGACTATGTTAGATCTGTTGTTTGCAAATAGACATGGGCTGGTTGGAGAAGTGATGGTTGGAGGCTGCTTGGGGCACTGTGATCATGAAATGATAGAGTTCTCGATATTTGGTGAAATCAGGAGGAACATCAATAAGACTTTTACACTGGACTTCCAGAGGTCAGACTTTGGCCTGTTTAGCAGACATTTAAAGAGTTCCTTGGGAAACGGCTCTTAAAAGCAAAGGAGTCCAGAAAAAGTTAGTGTGCTTCAAAGCAGAAATGTTGAGGGCACAGAAACATACTGTCCCTGTGTGCTGAAAGATGAGTAGACAAGGAAAACACCCAGCCTGAATGTGCAACGAAGTTTTAAGGGAACTTAGGAATAAAAAGAGAATGTATCATATTTGGAAGGAGGGTCAGGTCTCTCAGGAAATATTTAAGGGGGTTGCTAGAGCATGTAGGAAAAAAAATAGGGAGGTCAAAGCTCAGTTCAAACTTACTTTGGCAACTTCTGTAAAGCAAAAGAAAAATGTTTGTACATGTATATTAATGGTAAAATGAAGGATAAGACCTTTGTTCTTTGTTGGTTGAGAGAGAGAACTTAGTAACAGCAGATGAGAAGGCAGAAGTGCTTAATGCCTTCTTTGTCTCAATGTTTAGTGAGAAGATGGCTTGTCCTCAAGACAACTGTCCTTCTGGGATGGTAGATGGTGTCTGGGTGCAGAATGGTCCCCCTGTTATCCAGGAGGAGGCAGTCAGAGAACTGCTGACATGCGTGGATATTCATAAATCTATGGGACCAGATGGGATCCTTTCCAGACTGATGAGACAGCAGGCAGATGACTTTGTGAAGTTGCTCTGCGTCATTTACCAGCAGTCCTGGCTCATTGGTGAGGTTCCTGATAACTGGAGCTGGCCAATGTGACAACCATTTACCAAGTGGGTAGGAAGAAGGATCTTGGTAATTTTAGGCCAGCTAGCCTGACCCCAGTACTGGGTAAAGTTATGGAGCAGTTTGTACTCAGTGCCATCACACAGCACTTACAGGATGGCCAGGGTATCAGACCCAGCCAGCGTGGGTTTTAGGAGGGGAAGGGCATGTTTGACCAACCTGATCTCTTTTTACGACCAGCTGATCTGCCTGGTGAATGCAGGAAGGGCTGTGGATGTTGTGTACCTGGACTTCACCAAGCCTTTCACACGGTCTCCCACAGCATTCACTGGAAAAGCTGGCCGCTCTCAGCTTGGACAGGAGCACTCTGTGCTGGGTTGAGAACTGGCTGGATCAGAACTGGTGAAGAACTGGTCAGGCCCAGAGAGTGGTGGTGAACAGTGCTGCATTCAGCTGGGATCAGTCACCAGTGGTGTCCCCCAGTCATTTGTGCTGGGGGCTGTTCTGTTCAGTATTTTTATTGATTACATGGATGAGGGCATTGAGTCTTCCATTAGTAAATTTGCAGATGACACTAACTGGGACTGTGTGTTTATCTATTGGAAGGTGGGAGGGCTCTGCAGAGAGATTGGGAATGGTTGGATGGATGGGCAGAGTCCAATGGAATGAGGATTAATGAGTCCAAGTGGTGAGTCCTGCATTTTGGCCACAATGATCCCCTACAATGTTAGAGGCTGGGGATGGTGTGGCTGGACAGTGCCCAGGCAGAAAGGGACATGGGGGTGCTGGTCGACAGCCGACTGAACATGAGCCAGCAGTGTGCCCTGGTGGCCAAGAAGGCTGATGGCCCCTGGCCTGTCTCAGGAATAGTGTGGCCAGCAGGAGCAGGGAGGTCATTCTTTCCCTGTACTTGGCACTGATGAGGCCACACCTTGAGTGCTGTGTTCAGTACTGGCCCATCAGTTCAGGGAGGATGTTGAGACACTTGAGTGCATCCAGAGGAGGCAACGAGGCTGGTGAGGGGCTTGGAACACAAACCCTGTGAGGTGCAGCTGAGGGAGCTGGGGTTGTTCAGCCTGGAGAAAAGGAGACTCAGACATGACCTTAACACTCTCTGCAACTTCCTGAAAGATGGTTGTGGTCAGGGGGGTTGGTCTCTTTCTCCAGGCAGTAATTGACAGAAACAGAGGATACAGTCTCAAGCTGTGCCAGGGGAGATACAGGTTGAATGTTAGGAAAACGTTTTTTAAGGAAAGGATGATAAAATACTGGAATTGTCTGCCCAGGGAGGTGGTGGAGTCACCATCCCTGGGTGTATTTAAAAAAAGACTGGATGTTGCACTTGGTGCCATGGTTTAGTTGAGGTGTTAGGGCATGGGTTGGACTTGATGATCTTTAAGGTTTCTTCCAAGCGATCTTCAAGATCTCTTTCAACCAGTGATTCTGTAATCCTGTGCATGTATGATTGAATCACTGGCCAAAATAAGCCTACAGCTCCATCAGACAAACTCCACAAGCCATGCCTCATTTATTTACAGTTATTTTAATATTTAATATTTAATAGTGCTATAATAAATTCATTCAACCTAGAAATAAATTCTAGCAACAACAGCATGCAGTAGCAATTCAACTCTTCATACTTTAAGTACATAACAGCAACTTTGAAACTTTGATTAAGATAATACAATGCTGTATCTCAAATGCCATGAGCACAAAGGATGTCAACCACTGTATCAGTATGGTCAGAAATCAATATAATATTCTCACACTAGAATGGAAAGAACATATTCAGGGAGCATAAAAGTGGTGTAAATATGAAGAAAAATACCCTATAGTTCAGGAAAGCAGGAAGGGAAAATGAAAGGAAGAGAACACACTGACAGTTTTAGCATGGGTGTAGCAAAGACCAAGAGCAAATATTAAATGTTATCTACTCTTAGTTTCTGCTACATTCTTCTGCTTTTCATTTTGGAAAGCAAACTCAGAGCTGTCTCAATGGAGTAAACAGGATCACATAAGGATCACATACAAAAAGCTTGGGGAAAAACACAAAGCCATGCAAGGCAATAAATATCTAATCTCATAAGGGAGCCATTAATACAACTCTTCCAAAAATGAGTATTTTTATTACCTGCTCAGGACAGTCCTGTGGTTTGAAATCCTTTGAGTAAAACAATTTAAACAACCAGCTCTATGAATGACAGTGAGACAATCCTTTCTTTTCCCCAACCTTTCAGGAACATACCACTAATTTTGAGCACACCATTAAATACTGTTTCCATTACCAGAAATCTTGATCATGAATGGAATCTTGTCCTGAATTCTTGTCAAGTATAAGATTTATTTTACTAAGAAAGACAAATAAAAAGGAAAACTTTTACCACAACAACAGCTAGCAAGCACTTTAGGTTTCTAGTAGAATATTTTCAGCTTGTAATTTGTACTTATAAATAGCAATCATTGCTGTCTGTGGTTAGGACAGACAGTTGCTTTTCTCTCTTTGAATTCCTTTTGTGCCTGATGAAATTACTTTTCAGGCTTACTAGGTCAGCAAATGTCTTTTAATTCATAAATGCTAGCATGGAAGAAGCTGTTAGTCTCCCAGAATTACAAAAGAAGATTCTGATTTTATTGTTCTTTAGTTTATTAGTCACAAATCTGCACAGTCTTTAAGTAACAGAAAGATGGGTATAACTTCATCCACTTAGGAATAGTTCCAGAAACCTGAAAAAAGGAAATAAAAGAAGTAATAAACAAGTAAACAACTAAACAAAATGAACAAAAAAACCCCAACAACAACAAAACACCAAATCCTACCACCACCACTCCCCAAAACATCCAACTAACAACCAACCTTATCCAAACTAAAACCAAAAGCACCCAAGCAAATATGGGCCAACAGAAAAAAGTAATTACAGTAGTAATTTTTTATGTCTCTGTTAGTTTTCACTACTGTGAAACTGTTCAACTACTGTTCAACTACTGTTCAACTGTTTGCTTCTTAAGTGCTGATTTGAAACACACTGCAACTGATTATAGATATTAATCCTTAATGGACAAAGGGCATTAGCACAAATACCCTGCCCTAGGTAATGTTGAGAAACAATAGCACTTGATTTGACGTGCTACAAATACTCACATGAGTCTTTAACCTCTCTCCTAGTGTGACTTTATGATGCTGTATTATATCCCCTCCATCTGCTTACACAAGATATTGAGTTCTGTGCCTTTCAGACTGGTTTTGAGAGCAAAGGGTGGGGAGAAGAAGTGGGCACTTTGTGTGCAGAAGCTCTATCTAACTCCCCTGGAATTAATTTCTCAGAGACTGTGCTGTCCGCAGCACAGAGAACAGGAGACTGCTATTCTTTGCTTTTAGTTAGTTTTTTGTTAGCTGAGGCCAGAATTTGTTAGGGGTTTATTTTGGTTTTTTTTTGGTTTTTTTTGGTTTTGTTTTTTTTTTGTTGTTGTTGTTGTTTTTTGTTTTTGTTTTGTTTTGTTTTGGGGTTTTTTTTTTTTTTGTTTGTTTGGTTGGTTGGTTGTTTGTTTGGTTTTTTTTAACTTTCTGTTCAGCTATTGTTCAGTCTGGGAAAACCAGGACTACTGCCTGGGGGTCCCCCAAGCTGCTCTGTGGCTGGGATACCAGACCAGGGCCCGGAGAGAGTCCTGAGCTCCAGAGGGACTGAGAGACAGCCAAGCCAAGCCAAGACACATCCACAAAAAGAATTCTGAACTAACGAAGCACTCTTTCTGAACTTGCCATCTCTGCAGAGCAACAGGAGGTTTTATGATTTGAAATTATTCTTTTTTTCATGTTTGTGAATACTCTTCTTGTTAAAAACAATTTTTTTCCACTTTTCTCCAAGGAGATTTTTCTCCCAAACTGCTTGGGGTAAGGGCTACTGAATTCTGCTTTCTGGTGGGGGTCCCTTTGGAGATTTCCACCCAGAATTTGCCCTGGACCAGGACACCCATCATCATTATAATTCCTAGACTGTGTTTTTTTAATCAAGAAAACAACCTTATTCTACAATCTCTCTGATAAAAAATGTAATCTATGTGTTAGATTTCGCCATCCCCTTTCTCTTCTGAAAAATGTCTCAGAACATTTCTGTTAGGCATAGGTTTACTGTTCCTTTGTCTTTATACTTAACTATATTTAGATTTGCCTACAGAATCTATCCAGCATGAAGGGAGGTGCTGGCAAGGAATCTAAATCCAAATGACTATAAGTGCTTCAAAAACAGGCTTACCATCAGGAGCAGGACCATGAGGTGTACTGGCTCCTTGGCGTACAAAGCGAAGCCAAAAAGATTCTGTAAAGAGAAAGTAGCTTCAGGGGAGGAAAATTTAAAAAACCAAGGAAATTTGGAGAACTGAATTAGTTATGGTTGGAAAGAAAGGCTCTTACATAAATGTGAATGGGTTATAAAAGAAAGGAGAAAAACAGCCTGTGGTAAAAAAAAAAAAAAAAAAAAAAAGAAAAAAAAAAGAAATGAAAAAATTTTAAAATAGCAATTTTAAAAAAATCATAAGCTAAACTCCCACCCAACCACCACCACCTTTCCCCAAAACCAAAAAATATCCAATGAACCAAACCTAAATTAAAGCCAAAAATATCCAAGAAAATAGGGAGGAACAGAAAAGAAATTTACAGTGGTAATTTTAATCCCTCTATTAGCTTGCACAATCCCCTTTCTTTTCTGAGACAAGTGTCACAACGTTTCTCTTAGCACTAGTTTACACTTAGTTTAGACTTAAGTATTTCCTACAGAATGTGTTCAGCATGAAGGGAGATGCGGGCTAGGAACCCACATCCAAATAACTAAAATTGCATGAAAAGCAGACTTACCATCAGGAGCAGCATCAGGAGGCATAACGGCTGCTTCAGGTTGGAAGTGAACTCGCAAAGATTCTCTTGCAATTGTTGATGCCTCAACTCTGGCAGCTGCCAGTGAGTAGAGACCCATAAAACTTATAACGACATGCTTTAAGTAAACGTAAAAGGAATCATTAGTGCAGGCCAGATACATTTAAATGCCAAACAGCACACATCCAAATTTGTTACAAAAGACACGGGATTTTTTTGTGGAGAAATCAAACACAGTTTGTAAGCCAGGCATAATTTCAGTCCTAGGACTTAAACATGAATAAGGTCTAACACTGGATTTTATATTTCTTCTAAAATCTTGAATATTAATATCATTGATGAAAAGGAAATGACTCCACATCCTATCTAGAAGATGCTTTGATGGGATGTTTTGAGCAGCATTGAGCACTTGATACAATTTTTTCATTTTATTTCAATACAAGACTAAGTGCAGGTTCAATTCCTGTTCACAAAAAATTACCACATTCAAAATGAGTCAATTTACTAATCCTTTCACCCACAAAAAAAATGGCAGTAACAAAAGAAACATTGTAAACCTACAAACATCTAAATGCAAATAATCTGATTGCAATATAACTGGGAAAATGTAGCTATTTCCATGTATGTAGTGGAAGAATGTCCCCATTTTGTTATATCGACTAGATTGATGATAAAGTTATCAAGATAAGAGAGCACAAATGATTTGGCAGTACTGGTAACTTTATATCTACCCCAAGTACTCTCAACTAAGTATTGAAATTATTGGTCTTCTTTACAGTGCTTAATCACATTTTATTTCTTATTTTATTAATAATTTTTCCTTTCACATTGTATGAAACTGGTCTTTTGAATGTAAACTTTTGGCATAGAAAAACATCAGCTTAGTACCAGAGGGATTTACAAGTTTTTTTTTTCAGTTTTCCTTTCCTTGGTTTCACACTGCTGCTTTTCAGAATAGACCTTAACACAGCTGAAATCAATCAGATGATGTCATTGTGGTGTCTGGGAAACAGCAGTGGCAAATTATCCCGTATCACATCTTTTCTCATCAGAAAGAATCTCCAAAATCTCTTGGTGCTATGGTTCTTGTCCTAAAAGAAGATTCTTGCAGATTTTAAGGCCTTTAATTGAAATGCACCAGTCACAGACGAAGGCAGCCCTGGAGGATGTGCCTGCAAACAGCTCCACAGCTTTGAATGACAAGTGTCCCTAAAGTGATTCCCAGCTGCTTACCTCACTCGAGATTGCATGATTGCCCTTAATACAGTTAGGCATAGAGTAAAATTAAAATCCATTAGGTGATCTCTGGCTATAAAATGCCAATTTTATAGTAAAACCTCAATAATGTGCATGGAAAGGAATCAAACAGGAACTAGAGATGATGGCAGGGGAGAGAGAGAAGGGATAGTGAGGGAGAGGAAAAGGGAAAGAGAAAAGGAAGTTCACAGTGCCACAGACTGTGAGCCATTGCTGCTGTTTATGTATGTCCTCAGTTGCCAAGTGTACCTGAAACTGCCAGGTGAACAATAACTTTACAATTCTGCCCCACCAGGGATCTCCCCAGCATGTACTGTACTATGTTAGTTATACCACAAGCACTTTGTGCAAATATGAAATGCAACATTTTCTGTTTCTGACTCTCTTCCACAAAGAAAGAGGGAACAAGTTGCAGGTGCTTCTGCAATCATTGTGAGGTCAAAAAGAATGGGAGTTGGCATAGGACAAAAAATGAAACAAAAAACCCAAATAAAACCCCAAAAACCAAAAACAAATCAGAAGCAGCGTCCACTACCAAATTAGAAAAGCAAGATTTGGTGATTGCCATAACACGTCCTGTGAAAAGATACCACTCGTGGGACCTTTTGTGCAGCTCTAAAATGGATCATCACTGAAGGGGAAGCATTTGTAATTCTACCTTTTGACAGAAAATTCATCTGTGTTAACTAAGCTTCATGGGAATCTCAAGGCGTTACATATTTTAGTGGGACAACCTGATAATGCACATAATTTATATCCTTATCATGTTGAAATGCATGTATGCATACAAGAGGGCTACTGTGAGAAATTTCCAGATTAGAATCTGCCTTTCTTGAATGTTTGATTTTGTGACCCTGATCCTGCAATTGTATATTGCATTAGAAGAGAAAATTTACAATAAATTGGAAGGAATTACTACAGAAACACACACTGTATGCAATACTTACCTTGTCTAAGTTCCTTGCACTTTATTACCTGCTCTCTCTCTTGTTCAGACAGAGAAGTACAATGAAAGAAATATGTACTCACTCTGCCTTTTGTTCTCTTATTAGAAAGAAAAAATCTACCTTAGCACTAACGTATTCTGCACAACTATAACGACTAAGGGATAGTTTCTGTAGAAGGCATCAAACTTAACAATAAGGAGACATTGCACTGAATCTGTGTTCACAGCTGAAAATACGGCACATTTTCAGTTAATTTCTCTTTTTTCCACTTGTTTTGTCCTAACAAAATTGGTATTTTGAAATGTGCAAGTCTTTAAACCAACATGAGCAAAACAGCTTCCATATTTAAAAATTCTAAATAACAGTTTCTTTTAAATGAGGAAATGCTCAAAAGCCTAAATTAACTGTGGGTTGAAAAATATCTGATACAGACCAAGAAGGAGCATGAAAATCTTGTCTTTTTTGTTTGGTTGCTTTTGTTTGGTTGCTTTTACTTGTTCGTGGAGATCTTACTTGGTTTAGTTTTTTGGTCTTTTTTAAAAATCAGTCTTGTGTATATTAATGGGAAAAAAGGGAGGGGGGTAGAGGGGTATTAATTTTCAGATATATATACTTTTTTCAATCTTCGCATTCCCATCTGTTACTTAACTCTGTAACTGCAAAATAGAAAGTTGCTATCATCTCTGAAATACCATGTGCAAGAGTATACACAGAAATTATCTTTCACCTATTGACTACAATAGTTTGAAAGTTTTTGCTCTCCACATGCTCAGAGCAGTATGTGCGTCTGCTGTATCTCAGATGCAAAAAATGAAATTAAAAAAAAAATTAATTAGGATTGGTTTTAACTCTGACCTGGAATGCTGCAGCCTCTGGCCTGCCCCTCATTGCTTCCTCTGGAAGGATCTCCAGCTGCAGGCTGGGGAGCAGCGTGGCTGCTTCAGCACCTGATGCCACAGCCTGGTCTCTGACCTGAAGTGAAAAAACAAACCCAGCATTAACAGTAATTCTCCTTCAGACACACCAGCTGGGATGAACTGGGTCTCCTTGAGCCCATTGAGTGGACTGGCATTGATTGCTGGATCTAATATCCATGAATAAAGTATGATCGATTTTCATTGCAAATAAATCTCTAATGCACAGTGCTGGGAGAGAATGTTACAAAAAGACCAAACCAAACCAAAGTAAAACCAAAAACAAACAAAAAACCCCAAAAACCACCTTGCACTGGTCTGAAAAGAGAAAGGCCAAGGATATGGCAAGCATGTATTACTGTAAAAACACAGCGCTTGCATGACATCCACTTCCAAAATTTGACAGAAGGCAGTGTGAAGATGATGGCACAAAGGAAAGTTTTTATCAGCAGAGTTTGCTGCAGGAGTTTAGGTTCTGTCAGTTTCTGTGAACATTAAAGGAAAGAGACTTGAAAAAGGCATCTGAAAATTAAATTAACAACAGTATTGGTGAATGCAGAAACTGAAATAGAGGTTCCCATGTTGCTAGGAATTAAAAAAGCAGTAAGGGAAATTGACACTCCAAGGTATGAAGACACTTCTTTTGCTCTGTGCTGCTCTAGATTAAAAACAGTTATAAAACTCTCTGCCATTAGAGCTATAATTGAAAATAACACTTTCTCCTAAATAATTAATATATACAGCTTTGTTGGACCTTCAAATTGTCCTATACCAGGGCACAGTTGTAAAAGTCAGAGAGAAAACTTTAAAATATGCTTTAAAAAGTACAATAGAACTTCTGATAACGGATTATGACTTGCTAGCTTGCCATTTATGATGATTCCAAGGTTAAAGTAGCAAACACAAAGCCAAATGTTTTATGACCACTAAGTGTATGACCTCATTACTCAGTAGAAGGTTAAGTCCACAACAATTGCCAATTTTTGTTGTGTTCCATTAGTCTTTGCTTGGCAACCAGAAACAGTGCTCAGTGAGGGAAGGAAAGTGAATTTTGTCATAATTTCTACATTTAGAAGAAGTTGTGTACTACAAAGTTGCATTTTATTTCACTCGTTTTTTTTAAGATAGAAGAAGTTGAGGGGGGAAACTTAACCACTAGGGAAAGCAAGTTGTTTTGCAGCAACTTTTCCCCTGAGAATAAGCAGTTCTAAGGCTTTGGCATGTTAGGACACAAATCAGAGGGAACACTTCAAATTCTTACCGCATTCAGGGTGGCATCCACAACTTTCATATGATTAATGATCAACGCTTTATCTCTATTATAAAAGAAAAAATCAAAAACAAAACAAAAACAATAGAGTATCTTTATAGAACTGAAGCTCTACCAATGTAGAAATTAATCTTCTGCTACTTTATGGCTGTCATGTCTTGTAAAATAATTGTTGATAACTCAAACTGTGGGGATTTTCTCTCTTTTTATATCTCCAATGCAAACCCTAAAAAAGTTCATGTATCACTATTTGATACATTTCCATTGGAAGGATGCTTCTGTCAAAGATAAGCAATTAAAACAGATGTAATTATAGGCCTATCAATGAAGAAGCATCATAGCTTGGATATAGAGGCAATAAAAAGTCTCTAGCAGGATGGTATTATATTCTTGTATTGGAAAACACTGGCAGATTGTGTTTATTTAATCTGTTTAATATGTTTCAAGGGGGAAAAAAACCCTATTTGTTGTGAAGAGTTGCTAGAACAATCAATTGAAGGGTTGTTTTCTTTGTTGATATTCAGCTGCTATATACAGGGAAAAAATGCCAGTTTTAAAGCCACTTCACATTAAAATAACCTTTTCTGCATATATGTATGGCCACAAGGAATGATCTTTACTATAATGTTTGAAATACATTGGGGAGGATGAAAAGGACAAGCTTTCTAGAACATAACCTTCTGCAGGTGACACTTGCTTTGATCAAACCATATCAAATAACATTTGTCATTTTAATTAGCTCATGAAACATTTCATTGAGGACTATATGAATTGCATCATTTCCTTAGTGCATAAAACCCTTAAAGCTTCTCAGATGTTGTTCTTCAGAGGTCAAATGACCCCAGGCATGATGAGAAATTTTAATTAACTAAATTTTCTTGTAGATCCTAGCCATTGAACAACAATATTCATAATAGATGCTTCATACTATGGTAAGTATTAGAAAACAAAGTCTGCAAAGATTTATTTTTTTATCTGACCATGTGACTGTAATAGGTCAGTAATAAGTCAAAGAGGTTCCTTTTGATGACCAGTCTTTTCAAGAGCAGTGCTTGAGCCTTTCCTTCCACTCCAGGTTATGGTGTAAATGGTACAAAACTCCCTGAAATCAGCTGGAAGATCTATCTTGTCCCACAGGAAAGGCTAGCTCCAAAATGGGTTTCAGTCTCTTTGGCAGCTAAGACCTGAACCCTTGCTGATGCCTCTGTATTTACTATAAATAAATTGTATTTGTCTACAAAAAGATGGCATGGAAACACAGAGAACAATCAATCATTTCTTAAATAAAAAAACTTTACGGATCTGCCAAAGAGATATTGTCAGATCAGTAAGAAAGCACAGGTGGTTTTTTTTGCCAGTTATTTCAGAGCCCAGAATTTGGAGCACTATTATGGAATAACTGCATAAAATGTATGACTTAGTGTTTTGAACTAACACTTTTGTTTTTAGAAGAATATCCCTGAATTTCAAAAAAAAGAGACAGATGTAGTTTTCTCCTCTAGCCTAACACTGGCCAGGCCTAAAACCCTGTCCATGGAAGTAGGAATTGAAATTTTTGTTCATTTTAAGGGACATCCCCCTGACCCCAGGGCTCACTTTGCTGCCTGTTGGAGGGCGTGTTCTGCCTCCTGGAGAGCCTCCCACAGCTGCTGCCGGTCCTGCTCCATGTCTTTCAGGAGTTTCTTCTGGTCATTTAGAACTTGGTCTCTTCTCCTCAGCTCCTCCGTTGCATCAGAGAGGCTCTGCCAGCAGACAGAGGGCAGAGTTACTCATCATCCCAAATAAACTTCACTTTAGGCTATTGTCAATGTGGATGACAAATTGATTTCAAGAACTTCTCCTGAGCATTCATTTTGAATACCCTCATTCCAGCTGACTTTGCCCTGCTAAAGACAAATCTTCTTTTAGGATACAGAAATCACAACATTTCCAACCAATGGGAGAACCTGGATTTCTGAAGACGAAGACCAAACTGGAATTTATACGGGATATTTTGTTCTATGAATCTAAAGGAAACCAGTGGAAGAGGGGTATTTCTAAATACATCTGCCTTCTAGTTTAGTGATATTTACAAGGCAAGTTTTCTGGAAAATTCTGTTAAAAGTTAATCAATATTATGCTTGCTTTCCAAAGGAATACAAATCAAAAATGTGTAGAAAGGAGAATCTCTTTTAAGCAAGAGTGTCTCCAAATGAAATACACTTACATGCTGAAGTTCATTTAATTGGTCTTGCAGTCTGTGGGCTTTTTCAGCATCTTTTTGCATCTCATGGAAAGACCATTTGAATTCTTCAAGCTGCAAGTGCAGTGAGCGGGACTCTACCTCTGCAGTATGAAGCCTTTGCGAAAATTCAAATATTTCTTGCTGCAAGATTTCTATGTTTCTCTGTCAGCAAACAGAAGTTGATGGGCTATAAAATCTGCTGTTTTAGCAATAAAATAAATAATATTTAAGACCCAAGAAAATTAAGACAGAACTATTATTTTTTCCTCTGTCTCTAAAAGACATACACAAGGGCAAAAGTTTGAATCTGTCACCTACCATGTGTTACTGCAAATTCTGTTCACAAGGAAGTACTATTTTCACCTCAAGTCTACTATAAAATATTATGACAGAAAGAGTTTATCCTTTCATTTTAGCTAAATGGAAGAAGGTTCTCTTTACTGAAAAAAGGAGAAACATGAGAAAACATGTAGCCTGTAACATGTTCTCATGTTTTCTCAAATAAACATGAGAAAATGGAAAACAGTAATGAAAAAAGCAACCTTAACATTTACATCAAGCTAAATCAAATTTGTTCTTAGAAGCTAATACAGTTCTAGTAGAATTTTAAAAAAATATATTTTATTTGGATACACTAAACCTCCTCCAAAAAATCTTTTTCAATAAAAGAAAAGACCTATCCACACCCTAATGTGTGACAAATCAACTTGTGAGTGCCCACACAGTCGTACTTCATTGAAATGGACTCACGACCAGCCTGAAACAAAATGAATGGTGCTATGAAGGGAGCTTAACTGTTACTGTAAATCTTGTGTTTCTATGAAGGAGGAATCTGCTTACTGTGCTGGGCAGTCTGTCATACAGTCCAGCTTCCAGAGCCTGGGCAT
>NW_027635670.1:86469-130763 GCF_903797595.1 Erithacus rubecula
CTCTCTGAAATTGGAAGATCTTATTACTGCTGTTAAGACAACTCAGAAACTATATTGAACTACCTTCTGGGAGCTGTCATGGTACTGGTGGATTGTTGTCAGAAATCAGGAGTCCATTTACAGTTGATGATCATACGAATTTCCCTCATACCATTGCTTGGTTTCATACATGTGATTTTAATTGATAATTGTTTACTAGAAGAGATCCTTTCATCACCCTCATTACTAACAAGTTTTGCTCCTTTAATGCATTCTTTGAATGGCAGAATTAACTATTTTCTTTTAGCTCTTGTCTAGGTAAAAACCACTGAGTTAATATTTCTTCCATTTCTGTTTGGTTTGTTTCTGTCGCAGGAATATGAAAAAACAGCACAGAAAAGCAGGCAAAAAGTGTATGGCCTTGAACAAATCTGTGAGAAGCTGGCCCATGAGAACAATTCTATGAGAAATGCATTATCACATGCTCACAAGGAGCGCTCATCTCTGCTGGCAGCCTGTGCTCTGCTGTCAGGGGCCCTGTGTCCTCTCTACAGCCGACTGTGTGCTATGTCTTCCCAAAGAGACATTCTCCAGGACCAGGCAAACTTTCACGAATTAGTGAACCAGAAAATCAGGAGCCTCCTTTATGCTCTCCCTACTAACATGGAAAGCAATCAAGACGAAGAAAGGCTGAGGCAGAGAAGGGCCAAAGAGCTGATTTATGTGTTCAGAAGAGCTGTGATTGCAGTTCTGGCCACTAACAGGCTGAGAGCTCTGGCCCGATATTCTTACTCCCTTTTCGTCTGGACAGATGGCTCAAGAGGAAGCACTAGAATTCAAGTTTGTGTGGGAGAATCCAAAGGCAGGCATCACGAGTCACGTAAGTGAAAGGGTTTGAAAGCGTTATGTCAAATTACATGGTTAGGGAATGACAAACAGCAATGTTGTTGTTGCTGGGGCATGAAGACATATTTAATGACATTTTGACAAGTATTATTTATGGATTTATGTTTTTTATGTTACTTGACAATTGTATTTCACTCTAGGAGGAAATGCCTAGTCCGTTAAGCTTTGCAAGTAAAAATGCAATTATACACATGACCTTGACACTATCTGATATCATTGATGTTTGTGTCATGGATTTCAGAACTAGGTGTTACAGCATCTTCTCTGTGGTAAATGCAATGTTTCAAAATTATTAACCATCAACTTGTAATTTGTGCTTTTTTCAAAGGTGTTTCCTCTTATTATAAAATATTTTTTAATATTTATTTCCTACTAAAACATATAAAAAATTGCTTTCTGATTCAGCTAAAATACTAGCATAGGTTTTAGAAACTCTATTTACAGATTATGTCTATTTGTCCATTTCTATTGCCAGACCATTTTATGCTTCCCCCTACAAGGATAAATGATACCAAAAATGCTTTGCAAATCAGAAGATTCATCTACTTTTTTTTTTTTTTTTTTTTTTCAGTAGTAGTTCTGGAAGAATGCTTAATATGGCCTAAGTGGTTTATGTGCTTCTTTTTGGTTAATTTCTGAAAGAGCTGGAGATAGCAGTGTGCTGTATCTTAATAATTCACTTATCCTGCCAGCTGCAATTCTGTTCCACAGGTTTAAAAGAGGAAGGAGTTGACTCTATTGAAGCACTTGATTGGTTGACTAGCTCTAACCTCTATACTGCAATAATCAGTTCCTTCTCTGAACTGCAGGATGTTCTCAACAAACCAGGTAATTTTAACAGTATATTGTTGTGGCAGAAATATATTTTAAAAATAAATAAATCAGGGCGGTCACATAATTTCCATTTTAACAATTTTATCTGAGCTATTCTGGATCATAGCTCTGAAGAGATATTTCTGATTATTATGATAAATACCTTTGATTAGAGGTTATATCCTAAGCTAGTCAATAGGAATTTTAGTGGGGCTGTTTCCCTGAAGGGGTAATTTTATTGCAGGGTAAAATAATAGCCCTCTTCTACATTCTCTGAATGATCACATTTCTCTACTGTTGGAACAGATGAATTTTCTTTAATGGCTCATAGGATATTTTATCCTTTTAGTATGTAGAGTCATGGGAGCTGAAGGCTGCAGAGTTTTTGGAGTTTATTTGCAGTGAGAACTAATACAGGCTCCCTTGGTTCATCTGCATTGCTGCCAACCCTGGTTCTTTATTAACATGTCCCCACATTTTAGAGTCCCCACATTTTTGTCACAGAAAAAAGAACATTAGAAGAGGGATAATTTGTATGAATAAAGGCAAATAGCAGGACAAAGACAAGGTGATGCATTTTCCAGAAGGCTGAACACTAAATTGGTATAAAAGTTGCCATTGAATCAAATGTGGTTAGATTCAGTTTCAAGCACTTTCTTCTTTGATCATGCTGTTTTCAATGAATTGTTCATAGCAAAGCAAAAAAAGCTTTGCTTAAAAAGCAAAGTTTGAACCATGTGTCAGATTCAGTATTCTGTGCATCCGAATATTTGCAAGTTCCATCCTGTATACATGAATCGAGACAGATATTATAAGAAACCAGAACTAATAACCTGCTTGATGTTTCCTTTTTGTTGTTGTTTCTTAAAGATCCAAACTCCTGGGTTTCTGGACACTCTCTTATCAGTCCAGCCAGGAATTCCTTTGCAAAACTGATGGACAATTTGAGCATGTTGATGGAGACAGTTCAAGGGAAACCTTGCGAGTGCAGAGTTTACCTGGAGAAGGACTCCCTGATACAGAGGCTGGCTTGTGGACTCCACAGAGTAAATGCCCAGGCTCTGGAAGCTGGACTGTATGACAGACTGCCCAGCACAGTAAGCAGATTCCTCCTTCATAGAAACACAAGGTTTACAGTAACAGTTAAGCTCCCTTCATAGCACCATTCATTTTGTTTCAGGCTGGTCGTGAGTCCATTTCAATGAAGTACGACTGTGTGGGCACTCACAAGTTGATTTGTCACACATTAGGGTGTGGATAGGTCTTTTCTTTTATTGAGAAAGATTTTTTGGAGGAGGTTTAGTGTATCCAAATAAAATATATTTTTTTAAAATTCTACTAGAACTGTATTAGCTTCTAAGAACAAATTTGATTTAGCTTGATGTAAATGTTAAGGTTGCTTTTTATTACTGTTTTCTATTTTCTCATGTTTACTTGAGAAAACATGAGAACATGTTACAGGCTACATGTTTTCTCATGTTTCTCCTTTTTTCAGTAAAGATAACCTTCTTCCATTTAGCTAAAATGAAAGGATAAACTCTTTCTGTCATAATATTTTATAGTAGACTTGAGGTGAAAATAGTACTTCCTTGTGAACAGAATTTGCAGTAACACATGGTAGGTGACAGATTCAAACTTTTGCACTTGTGTATGTCTTTTAGAGACAGAGGAAAAAATAATAGTTCTGTCTTAATTTTCTTGGGTCTTAAATATTATTTATTTTATTGCTAAAACAGCAGATTTTATAGCCCATCAACTTCTGTTTGCTGACAGAGAAACATAGAAATCTTGCAGCAAGAAATATTTGAATTTTCGCAAAGGCTTCATACTGCAGAGGTAGAGTCCCGCTCACTGCACTTGCAGCTTGAAGAATTCAAATGGTCTTTCAATGAGATGCAAAAAGATGCTGAAAAAGCCCACAGACTGCAAGACCAATTAAATGAACTTCAGCATGTAAGTGTATTTCATTTGGAGACACTCTTCCTTAAAAGAGATTCTCCTTTCTACACATTTTTGATTTGTATTCCTTTGGAAAGCAAGCATAATATTGATTAACTTTTAACAGAATTTTCCAGAAAACTTGCCTTGTAAATATCACTAAACTAGAAGGCAGATGTATTTAGAAATACCCCTCTTCCACTGGTTTCCTTTTGATTCATAGAACAAAATATCCCGTATAAATTCCAGTTTGGTCTTCGTCTTCAGAAATCCAGGTTCTCCCATTGGTTGGAAATGTTGTGATTTCTGTATCCTAAAAGAAGATTTGTCTTTAGCAGGGCAAAGTCAGCTGGAATGAGGGTATTCAAAATGAATGCTCAGGAGAAGTTCTTGAAATCAATTTGTCATCCACATTGACAATAGCCTAAAGTGAAGTTTATTTGGGATGATGAGTAACTCTGCCCTCTGTCTGCTGGCAGAGCCTCTCTGATGCAATGGAGGAGCTGAGGAGAAGAGACCAAGTTCTAAATGACCAGAAGAAACTCCTGAAAGACATGGAGCAGGACCGGCAGCAGCTGTGGGAGGCTCTCCAGGAGGCAGAACACGCCCTCCAACAGGCAGCAAAGTGAGCCCTGGGGTCAGGGGGATGTCCCTTAAAATGAACAAAAATTTCAATTCCTACTTCCATGGACAGGGTTTTAGGCCTGGCCACTGTTAGGCTAGAGGAGAAAACTACATCTGTCTCTTTTTTTTGAAATTCAGGGATATTCTTCTAAAAACAAAAGTGTTAGTTCAAAACACTAAGTCATACATTTTATGCAGTTATTCCATAATAGTGCTCCAAATTCTGGGCTCTGAAATAACTGGCAAAAAAAAACCACCTGTGCTTTCTTACTGATCTGACAATATCTCTTTGGCAGATCCGTAAAGTTTTTTTATTTAAGAAATGATTGATTGTTCTCTGTGTTTCCATGCCATCTTTTTGTAGACAAATACAATTTATTTATAGTAAATACAGAGGCATCAGCAAGGGTTCAGGTCTTAGCTGCCAAAGAGACTGAAACCCATTTTGGAGCTAGCCTTTCCTGTGGGACAAGATAGATCTTCCAGCTGATTTCAGGGAGTTTTGTACCATTTACACCATAACCTGGAGTGGAAGGAAAGGCTCAAGCACTGCTCTTGAAAAGACTGGTCATCAAAAGGAACCTCTTTGACTTATTACTGACCTATTACAGTCACATGGTCAGATAAAAAAATAAATCTTTGCAGACTTTGTTTTCTAATACTTACCATAGTATGAAGCATCTATTATGAATATTGTTGTTCAATGGCTAGGATCTACAAGAAAATTTAGTTAATTAAAATTTCTCATCATGCCTGGGGTCATTTGACCTCTGAAGAACAACATCTGAGAAGCTTTAAGGGTTTTATGCACTAAGGAAATGATGCAATTCATATAGTCCTCAATGAAATGTTTCATGAGCTAATTAAAATGACAAATGTTATTTGATATGGTTTGATCAAAGCAAGTGTCACCTGCAGAAGGTTATGTTCTAGAAAGCTTGTCCTTTTCATCCTCCCCAATGTATTTCAAACATTATAGTAAAGATCATTCCTTGTGGCCATACATATATGCAGAAAAGGTTATTTTAATGTGAAGTGGCTTTAAAACTGGCATTTTTTCCCTGTATATAGCAGCTGAATATCAACAAAGAAAACAACCCTTCAATTGATTGTTCTAGCAACTCTTCACAACAAATAGGGTTTTTTTCCCCCTTGAAACATATAAAACAGATTAAATAAACACAATCTGCCAGTGTTTTCCAATACAAGAATATAATACCATCCTGCTAGAGACTTTTTATTGCCTCTATATCCAAGCTATGATGCTTCTTCATTGATAGGCCTATAATTCCATCTGTTTTAATTGCTTATCTTTGACAGAAGCATCCTTCCAATGGAAATGTATCAAATAGTGATACATGAACTTTTTTAGGGTTTGCATTGGAGATATAAAAAGAGAGAAAATCCCTACAGTTTGAGTTATCAACAATTATTTTACAAGACATGACAGCCATAAAGTAGCAGAAGATTAATTTCTACATTGGTAGAGCTTCAGTTCTATAAAGATACTCTATTGTTTTTGTTTTGTTTTTGATTTTTTCTTTTATAATAGAGATAAAGCGTTGATCATTAATCATATGAAAGTTGTGGATGCCACCCTGAATGCGGTAAGAATTTGAAGTGTTCCCTCTGATTTGTGTCCTAACATGCCAAAGCCTTAGAACTGCTTATTCTCAGGGGAAAAGTTGCTGCAAAACAACTTGCTTTCCCTAGTGGTTAAGTTTCCCCCCTCAACTTCTTCTATCTTAAAAAAAACGAGTGAAATAAAATGCAACTTTGTAGTACACAACTTCTTCTAAATGTAGAAATTATGACAAAATTCACTTTCCTTCCCTCACTGAGCACTGTTTCTGGTTGCCAAGCAAAGACTAATGGAACACAACAAAAATTGGCAATTGTTGTGGACTTAACCTTCTACTGAGTAATGAGGTCATACACTTAGTGGTCATAAAACATTTGGCTTTGTGTTTGCTACTTTAACCTTGGAATCATCATAAATGGCAAGCTAGCAAGTCATAATCCGTTATCAGAAGTTCCGTGGTATTTTTTAAAGCATATTTTAAAGTTTTCTCTCTGACTTTTACAACTGTGCCCTGGTATAGGACAATTTGAAGGTCCAACAAAGCTGTATATATTAATTATTTAGGAGAAAGTGTTATTTTCAATTATAGCTCTAATGGCAGAGAGTTTTATAACTGTTTTAAATCTAGAGCAGCACAGAGCAAAAGAAGTGTCTTCATACCTTGGAGTGTCAATTTCCCTTACTACTTTTTTAATTCCTAGCAACATGGGAACCTCTATTTCAGTTTCTGCATTCACCAATACTGTTGTTAATTTAATTTTCAGATGCCTTTTTCAAGTCTCTTTCCTTTAATGTTCACAGAAACTGACAGAACCTAAACTCCTGCAGCAAACTCTGCTGATAAAAACTTTCCTTTGTGCCATCATCTTCACACTGCCTTCTGTCAAACTTTGGAAGTGGATGTCATGCAAGCGCTGTGTTTTTACAGTAATACATGCATGCCATATCCTTGGCCTTTCTCTTTTCAGACCAGTGCAAGGTGGTTTTTGGGGATTTTGTTTGTTTTTGTTTTTACTTTGGTTTGGTCTTTTTGTAACATTCTCTCCCAGCACTGTGCATTAGAGATTTATTTGCAATGAAAATCGATCATACTTTATTCATGGATATTAGATCCAGCAATCAATGCCAGTCCACTCAATGGGCTCAAGGAGACCCAATTCATCCCAGCTGGTGTGTCTGAAGGAGAATTACTGTTAATGCTGGGTTTGTTTTTTCACTTCAGGTCAGAGACCAGGCTGTGGCATCAGGTGCTGAAGCAGCCACGCTGCTCCCCAGCCTGCAGCTGGAGATCCTTCCAGAGGAAGCAATGAGGGGCAGGCCAGAGGCTGCAGCATTCCAGGTCAGAGTTAAAACCAATCCTAATTAATTTTTTTTTTAATTTCATTTTTTGCATCTGAGATACAGCAGATGCACATACTGCTCTGAGCATGTGGAGAGCAAAAACATTCAAACTATTGTAGTCAATAGGTGAAAGATAATTTCTGTGTATACTCTTGCACATGGTATTTCAGAGATGATAGCAACTTTCTATTTTGCAGTTACAGAGTTAAGTAACAGATGGGAATGCGAACATTGAAAAAAGTATATATATCTGAAAATTAATACCCCTCTACCTCCCTCCCTTTTTTTCCCATTAATATACACAAGACTGATTTTTAAAAAATACCAAAAAACTAAACCAAGTAAGATCTCCACGAACAAGCAAAAGCAACCAAACAAAAGCAACCAAAGAAAAAAGACAAGATTTTCATGCTCCTTCTTGGTCTGTATAAGATATTTTTCAATCCACAGTTAATTTAGGCTTTTGAGCATTTCCTCATTTAAAAGAAACTGTTATTTAGAATTTTTAAATATGGAAGCTATTTTGCTCATGTTGGTTTAAAGACTTGCACATTTCAAAATACCAATTTTGTTAGGACAAAACAAGTGGAAAAAAGAGAAATTAACTGAAAATGTGCCATATTTTCAGCTGTGAACACAGATTCAGTGCAATGTCTCCTTATTGTTAAGTTTGATGCCTTCTACAGAAACTATCCCTTAGTCGTTATAGTTGTGCAGAATACATTAGTGCTAAGGTAGATTTTTTCTTTCTAATAAGAGAACAAAAGGCAGAGTGAGTACATATTTCTTTCATTGTACTTCTCTGTCTGAACAAGAGAGAGAGCAGGTAATAAAGTGCAAGGAACTTAGACAAGGTAAGTATTGCATACAGTGTGTGTTTCTGTAGTAACTCCTTCCAATTTATTGTAGATTTTCTCTTCTAATGCAATATACAATTGCAGGATCAGGGTCACAAAATCAAACATTCAAGAAAGGCAGATTCTAATCTGGAAATTTCTCACAGTAGCCCTCTTGTATGCATACATGCATTTCAACATGATAAAGATATAAATTATGTGCATTATCAGGTTGTCCCACTAAAATATGTAACGCCTTGAGATTCCCATGAAGCTTAGTTAACCCAGATGAATTTTCTGTCAAAAGGTAGAATTACAAATGCTTCCCCTTCAGTGATGATCCATTTTAGAGCTGCACAAAAAGGTCCCACGAGTGGTATCTTTTCACAGGACGTGTCATGGCAATCACCAAATCTTGCTTTTCTAATTTGGTAGTGGACGCTGCTTCTGATTTGTTTTCGGGTTTTATTTGGGTTTTTTGTTTCATTTTTTGTCCTATGCCAACTCCCATTCTTTTTGACCTCACAATGATTGCAGAAGCACCTGCAACTTGTTCCCTCTTTCTTTGTGGAAGAGAGTCAGAAACAGAAAATGTTGCATTTCATATTTGCACAAAGTGCTTGTGGTATAACTAACATAGTACAGTACATGCTGGGGAGATCCCTGGTGGGGCAGAATTGTAAAGTTATTGTTCACCTGGCAGTTTCAGGTACACTTGGCAACTGAGGACATACATAAACAGCAGCAATGGCTCACACTCTGTGGCACTGTGAACTTCCTTTTCTCTTTCCCTTTTCCTCTCCCTCACTATCCCTTCTCTCTCTCCCCTGCCATCATCTCTAGTTCCTGTTTGATTCCTTTCCAAGCACATTATTGAGGTTTTACTATAAAATTGGCATTTTATAGCCAGAGATCACCTAATGGATTTTAATTTTACTCTATGCCTAACTGTATTAAGGGCAATCATGCAATCTCGAGTGAGGTAAGCAGCTGGGAATCACTTTAGGGACACTTGTCATTCAAAGCTGTGGAGCTGTTTGCAGGCACATCCTCCAGGGCTGCCTTCGTCTGTGACTGGTGCATTTCAATTAAAGGCCTTAAAATCTGCAAGAATCTTCTTTTAGGACAAGAACCATAGCACCAAGAGATTTTGGAGATTCTTTCTGATGAGAAAAGATGTGATACGGGATAATTTGCCACTGCTGTTTCCCAGACACCACAATGACATCATCTGATTGATTTCAGCTGTGTTAAGGTCTATTCTGAAAAGCAGCAGTGTGAAACCAAGGAAAGGAAAACTGAAAAAAAAACTTGTAAATCCCTCTGGTACTAAGCTGATGTTTTTCTATGCCAAAAGTTTACATTCAAAAGACCAGTTTCATACAATGTGAAAGGAAAAATTATTAATAAAATAAGAAATAAAATGTGATTAAGCACTGTAAAGAAGACCAATAATTTCAATACTTAGTTGAGAGTACTTGGGGTAGATATAAAGTTACCAGTACTGCCAAATCATTTGTGCTCTCTTATCTTGATAACTTTATCATCAATCTAGTCGATATAACAAAATGGGGACATTCTTCCACTACATACATGGAAATAGTTACATTTTCCCAGTTATATTGCAATCAGATTATTTGCATTTAGAAGTTTGTAGGTTTACAATGTTTCTTTTGTTACTGCCATTTTTTTTGTGGGTGAAAGGATTAGTAAATTGACTCATTTTGAATGTGGTAATTTTTTGTGAACAGGAATTGAACCTGCACTTAGTCTTGTATTGAAATAAAATGAAAAAATTGTATCAAGTGCTCAATGCTGCTCAAAACATCCCATCAAAGCATCTTCTAAATAGGATGTGGAGTCATTTCCTTTTCATCAATGATATTAATATTCAAGATTTTAGAAGAAATATAAAATCCAGTGTTAGACCTTATTCATGTTTAAGTCCTAGGACTGAAATTATGCCTGGCTTACAAACTGTGTTTGATTTCTCTGCAAAAAAATCTCGTGTCTTTTGTAACAAATTTGGATGTGTGCTGTTTGGCATTTAAATGTATCTTGCCTGCACTAATGATTCCTTTTACGTTTACTTAAAGCATGTCGTTATAAGTTTTATGGGTCTCTACTCACTGGCAGCTGCCAGAGTTGAGGCATCAACAATTGCAAGAGAATCTTTGCGAGTTCACTTCCAACCTGAAGCAGCCGTTATGCCTCCTGATGCTGCTCCTGATGGTAAGTCTGCTTTTCATGCAATTTTAGTTATTTGGATGTGGGTTCCTAGCCCGCATCTCCCTTCATGCTGAACACATTCTGTAGGAAATACTTAAGTCTAAACTAAGTGTAAACTAGTGCTAAGAGAAACGTTGTGACACTTGTCTCAGAAAAGAAAGGGGATTGTGCAAGCTAATAGAGGGATTAAAATTACCACTGTAAATTTCTTTTCTGTTCCTCCCTATTTTCTTGGATATTTTTGGCTTTAATTTAGGTTTGGTTCATTGGATATTTTTTGGTTTTGGGGAAAGGTGGTGGTGGTTGGATGGGAGTTTAGCTTATGATTTTTTTAAAATTGCTATTTTAAAATTTTTTCATTTCTTTTTTTTTTCTTTTTCTTTTTCTATTTTTTTTTACCACAGGCTGTTTTTCTCCTTTCTTTTATAACCCATTCACATTTATGTAAGAGCCTTTCTTTCCAACCATAACCAATTCAGTTCTCCAAATTTCCTTGGTTTTTTAAATTTTCCTCCCCTGAAGCTACTTTCTCTTTACAGAATCTTTTTGGCTTCGCTTTGTACGCCAAGGAGCCAGTACACCTCATGGTCCTGCCCCTGATGGTAAGCCTGTTTTTGAAGCACTTATAGTCATTTGGATTTAGATTCCTTGCCAGCACCTCCCTTCATGCTGGATAGATTCTGTAGGCAAATCTAAATATAGTTAAGTATAAAGACAAAGGAACAGTAAACCTATGCCTAACAGAAATGTTCTGAGACATTTTTCAGAAGAGAAAGGGGATGGCGAAATCTAACACATAGATTAAATTTTTTATCAGAGAGATTGTAGAATAAGGTTGTTTTCTTGATTAAAAAAACACAGTCTAGGAATTATAATGATGATGGGTGTCCTGGTCCAGGGCAAATTCTGGGTGGAAATCTCCAAAGGGACCCCCACCAGAAAGCAGAATTCAGTAGCCCTTACCCCAAGCAGTTTGGGAGAAAAATCTCCTTGGAGAAAAGTGGAAAAAAATTGTTTTTAACAAGAAGAGTATTCACAAACATGAAAAAAAGAATAATTTCAAATCATAAAACCTCCTGTTGCTCTGCAGAGATGGCAAGTTCAGAAAGAGTGCTTCGTTAGTTCAGAATTCTTTTTGTGGATGTGTCTTGGCTTGGCTTGGCTGTCTCTCAGTCCCTCTGGTGCTCAGGTCTCTCTCCGGGCCCTGGTCTGGTATCCCAGCCACAGAGCAGCTTGGGGGACCCCCAGGCAGTAGTCCTGGTTTTCCCAGACTGAACAATAGCTGAACAGAAAGTTAAAAAAAAAAACAACCAACCAACCAACCAAACAAACAAACAAAAAAAACCCCCCAAAACAAAACAAAACAAAAACAAAAAAAAAAAAAAAAACAAAACCAAAAAAAAAAAAAACAAAACAAAAAAACAACAAAAAAAAAACCCACAAAAAACCAAAAACAAACCAAAATAAACCCCTAACAACTTCTGGCCTCAGCTAACAGAAAACTAACTAAAAGCAAAGAATAACAGTCTCCTGTTCTCTGTGCTGCGGACAGCACAGTCTCTGAGAAATTAATTCCAGGGGAGTTAGATAGAGCTTCTACACATAAAGTGCCCACTTCTTCTCCCCACCCTTTGCTCTCAAAACCAGTCTGAAAGGCACAGAACTCAATATCTTGTGTAAGCAGATGGAGGGGATATAATACAGCATCATCAAGTCACACTAGGAGAGAGGTTAAAGACTCATGTGAGTATTTGTAGCACATCAAATCAAGTGCTATTGTTTCTCAACATTACCTAGGGCAGGGTATTTGTGCTAATGCCCTTTGTCCATTAAGGATTAATATCTATAATCAGTTGCAGTGTGTTTCAAATCAGGACTTAAGAAGCAAACAGTTGAACAGTAGTTGAACAGTAGTTGAACAGTTTCACAGTAGTGAAAACTAACAGAGGCATAAAAAATTACTACTGTAATTACTTTTTTCTGTTGGCCCATATTTGCTTGGGTGCTTTTGGTTTTAGTTTGGATTAGATTGGTTGTTAGTTGGATGTTTTGGGGAGTGGTGGTGGTAGGATTTGGTGTTTTGTTGTTGTTGGGGTTTTTTTGTTCATTTTGTTTAGTTGTTTACTTGTTTATTAGTTCTTTTATTTCCTTTTTTCAGGTTTCTGGAACTATTCCTAAGTGGATGAAGTTATACCCATCTTTCTGTTACTTAAAGACTGTGCAGATTTGTGACTAATAAACTAAAGAACAATAAAATCAGAATCTTCTTTTGTAATTCTGGGAGACTAACAGCTTCTTCCATGCTAGCATTTATGAATTAAAAGACATTTGCTGACCCAGTTAGCCTGAAAAGTAATTTCATCAGGCACAAAAGGAATTCAAAGAGAGAAAAGCAACTGTCTGTCCTAACCACAGACAGCAATGATTGCTATTTATAAGTACAAATTACAAGCTGAAAATATTCTACTAGAAACCTAAAGTGCTTGCTAGCTGTTGTTGTGGTAAAAGTTTTCCTTTTTATTTGTCTTTCTTAGTAAAATAAATCTTATACTTGACAAGAATTCAGGACAAGATTCCATTCATGATCAAGATTTCTGGTAATGGAAACAGTATTTAATGGTGTGCTCAAAATTAGTGGTATGTTCCTGAAAGGTTGGGGAAAAGAAAGGATTGTCTCACTGTCATTCATAGAGCTGGTTGTTTAAATTGTTTTACTCAAAGGATTTCAAACCACAGGACTGTCCTGAGCAGGTAATAAAAATACTAATTTTTGGAAGAGCTGTATTAATGGCTCCCTTATGAGATTAGATATTTATTGCCTTGCATGGCTTTGTGTTTTCCCCCAAGCTTTTTGTATGTGATCCTTATGTGATCCTGTTTACTCCATTGAGACAGCTCTGAGTTTGCTTTCCAAAATGAAAAGCAGAAGAATGTAGCAGAAACTAAGAGTAGATAACATTTAATATTTGCTCTTGGTCTTTGCTACACCCATGCTAAAACTGTCAGTGTGTTCTCTTCCTTTCATTTTCCCTTCCTGCTTTCCTGAACTATAGGGTATTTTTCTTCATATTTACACCACTTTTATGCTCCCTGAATATGTTCTTTCCATTCTAGTGTGAGAATATTATATTGATTTCTGACCGTACTGATACAGTGGTTGACATCCTTTGTGCTCATGGCATTTGAGATACAGCATTGTATTATCTTAATCAAAGTTTCAAAGTTGCTGGTATCTACTTAAAGTATGAAGAGTTGAATTGCTACTGCATGCTGTTGTTGCTAGAATTTATTTCTAAGTTGAATGAATTTATTATAGCACTATTAAATATTAAATATTAAAATAACTGTAAATAAATGAGGCATAGCTTGTGGAGTTTGTCTGATGGAGCTGTAGGCTTATTTTGGCCAGTGATTCAATCATACATGCACAGGATTACAGAATCACTGGTTGGAAGAGATCTTGAAGATCGCTTGGAAGAAACCTTAAAGATCATCAAGTCCAACCCATGCCCTAACACCTCAACTAAACCATGGCACCAAGTGCAACATCCAGTCTTTTTTTAAATACACCCAGGGATGGTGACTCCACCACCTCCCTGGGCAGACAATTCCAGTATTTTATCATCCTTTCCTTAAAAAACGTTTTCCTGACATTCAACCTGTATCTCCCCTGGCACAGCTTGAGACTGTATCCTCTGTTTGTGTCAATTACTGCCTGGAGAAAGAGACCAACCCCCCTGACCACAACCATCTTTCAGGAAGTTGCAGAGAGTGTTAAGGTCATGTCTGAGTCTCCTTTTCTCCAGGCTGAACAACCCCAGCTCCCTCAGCTGCACCTCACAGGATTTGTGTTCCAAGCCCCTCACCAGCCTCGTTGCCTCCTCTGGATGCGCTCAAGTGTCTCAACATCCTCCCTGAACTGACGGGCCAGTACTGAACACAGCACTCAAGGTGTGGCCTCATCAGTGCCAAGTACAGGGAAAGAATGACCTCCCTGCTCCTGCTGGCCACACTATTCCTGAGACAGGCCAGGGGCCATCAGCCTTCTTGGCCACCAGGGCACACTGCTGGCTCATGTTCAGTCGGCTGTCGACCAGCACCCCCATGTCCCTTTCTGCCTGGGCACTGTCCAACCACACCATCCCCAGCCTCTAACATTGTAGGGGATCATTGTGGCCAAAATGCAGGACTCACCATTTGGACTCATTAATCCTCATTCCATTGGACTCTGCCCATCCATCCAACCATTCCCAATCTCTCTGCAGAGCCCTCCCACCTTCCAATAGATAAACACACAGTCCCAATTAGTGTCATCTGCAAATTTACTAATGGAAGACTCAATGCCCTCATCCATGTAATCAATAAAAATACTGAACAGAACAGGCCCCCAGCACAGACCCCTGGGGGACACCACTGGTGACTGATCCCAGCTGAATGCAGCACTGTTCACCACCACTCTCTGGGCCTGACCATTTCTTCACCAGTTCTGATCCAGCCAGTTCTCAACCCAGCACAGAGTGCTCCTGTCCAAGCTGAGAGCGGCCAGCTTTTCCAGTGAATGCTGTGGGAGACCGTGTGAAAGGCTTGGTGAAGTCCAGGTACACAACATCCACAGCCCTTCCTGCATTCACCAGGCAGGTCAGCTGGTCGTAAAAAGAGATCAGGTTTGTCAAACATGCCCTTCCCCTCCTAAAACCCACACTGGCAGGGTCTGATACCCTGGCCATCCTGTAAGTGCTGTGTGATGGCACTGAGAATAAACTGCTCCATAACTTTACCCAGTACTGGGGTCAGGCTAGCTGGCCTAAAATTACCAAGATCCTTCTTCCTACCCACTTGGTAAATGGTTGTCACATTGGCCAGCTCCAGTTATCAGGAACCTCACCAATGAGCCAGGACTGCTGGTAAATGACGCAGAGCATCTTCACAAAGTCATCTGCCTGCTGTCTCATCAGTCTGGAAAGGATCCCATCTGGTCCCATAGATTTATGAATATCCACGCATGTCAGCAGTTCTCTGACTGCCTCCTCCTGGATAACAGGGGGACCATTCTGCACCCAGACACCATCTACCATCCCAGAAGGACAGTTGTCTTGAGGACAAGCCATCTTCTCACTAAACATTGAGACAAAGAAGGCATTAAGCACTTCTGCCTTCTCATCTGCTGTTACTAAGTTCTCTCTCTCAACCAACAAAGAACAAAGGTCTTATCCTTCATTTTACCATTAATATACATGTACAAACATTTTTCTTTTGATTTACAGAAATTGCCAAAGTAAGTTTGAACTGAGCTTTGACCTCCCTATTTTTTTTCCTACATGCTCTAGCAACCCCCTTAAATATTTCCTGAGAGACCTGACCCTCCTTCCAAATATGATACATTCTCTTTTTATTCCTAAGTTCCCTTAAAACTTCATTGCACATTCAGGCTGGGTGTTTTCCTTGTCTACTCATCTTTCAGCACACAGGGACAGTATGTTTCTGTGCCCTCAACATTTCTGCTTTGAAGCACACTAACTTTTTCTGGACTCCTTTGCTTTTAAGGGCCGTTTCCCAAGGAACTCTTTAAATGTCTGCTAAACAGGCCAAAGTCTGACCTCCGGAAGTCCAGTGTAAAAGTCTTATTGATGTTCCTCCTGATTTCACCAAATATCGAGAACTCTATCATTTCATGATCACAGTGCCCCACGCAGCCTCCAACCATCACTTCTCCAACCAGCCCATGTCTATTTGCAAACAACAGATCTAACATAGTCCCTCCCCTGACAGGCTCACTTACCAACTGTGACAAAAAGTTAACCTCCACATTCTCTAAGAATTTCCTAGACTGCCTCCTTTCTGCTGCAATATATTCCCAGCAGATATCTGATTGAAATAATCTACAAGAACAAGGGCAGGTGATCCTGAAACATTCTCCAGCTGCTTATTGAAGAAGTTGTCCTCCTCTTCTTCCTGGTTGGGTGGACGATAACACACTCCCAGTAGGATGTCAGCCTTGTTGGCCTTCCCCTTGACTCTTACCATAAGCATTCGACTTCATCATCATCAGTTTCAATTTCCATGGCATCAAAATCCTCCCTAATATAAAGGACCACCCCTCCACCTCTTCTCCCTTTCTTGTATCTTCTAAAGAGCTTGTAGTCATTCAGTGCAGTGCTCCAGCTGTGTGAGTCATCCTACCATGTTCCTGTCATGGCAACTACATCACATCTCTACTTCTGCACCATGGCCTCCAGCTCCCTGTCTTGATTACCCGTGCTGCATGCATTGGTATACACACACGGCTACTGATTTTACTCAGTAGCAAGTAGCAAGTCAGGCTTGCCACCCTTGGGCCTGCTTCCAGACAGCCCAGCTGCATTCCCCTCCTTCTTCAAACTTAGTTTAAAGCCCCCTCCATGAGTTCTGCCAGTTCATGAGCTAAATTTCTTCTGCCTTTAACAGAGAGATGGAGCCCATCCACACTAGGTACTGTAAAAGTTGCTCCATGATCAAAGAACTCAAAATTCTGCTGACAACATCAACCCTTGAACCACTTGTGTACTTTCCTATTCTTTTCATCTTTTTCTCAGCCACCAAAGAGTACACTAGCACAAAGAGTGTAAATTACGTGTGCTCCCGCCCTATCAACCACTTGATCCAGAGTCCTAAAGTCCCCTTTAAGTCCTCAATTCAATCTCATCACTGCCAGCCTGGAGTATCAGCAGTGGGTAATAATCAGAGGGCTGAATCAGCCCAGGGAGTCTCTCAGTAATGTCCCTCACGTGGGTTCCCAGGGAGGCAGCAGACCTCCCTGTGGGATGGGTCCAGTCAACATATGGGGCTCTCTGTTCTCCTCAGAACGGAGTTGCCCACTAGGATTACCCTTCTTTTCTTCTTTTTTAATGTTAGAGGTGGTTATCCCTCTGTAGTTTCTCCAATCCGTTAAGGCAATTCCCAGCAAGCTCTTTATTCTCTTCCAACTCTGCATTCATCTCCTCAAACTGTTGGGATAAACTGCTTGTAAATCCTACTGTACCCTAAGGAACAGGTGGAAACAGGACGCTTCAAGGCACACCAAACCATCTTTGTTGTTATGAACACACGCAGGGCAGCCCATACTGGACCAGTCCATTGTTCTTCCATCTGTGGGAGCTTTGTTGAGTAAGTGCCCCGTGACTAGTTGTCATGAGAAACCAGTCCTGGTAGGCACCACCTGCGGAACAGCCACTTGGCGTTCCTTCCATCCCTGGCCAGCGCAGGCCTCAGGCGAGGGTCGTTGGGCAGAAACAGACGAGAGGCTCAGACAGATTCTCACAGCCTACAACCGAGCTCCTGACCTTACCTGGTGGGCAATAATGGCGATTGTTGATAGAGGCTGCTACTGGCTCCATACATCTTGTAGTCATTGGAATTTACCTGCAAAGAATTCAACAGATTTCCTCAAGACCCAGTGAAATACTGGCAAGAGTGATGCAGCAGATCCAAGACCCACTGCAGGTTCTCAGCTCTTGCAGTACCAGAGAGTCCCAGAGGATGTCCCACCCCATCCAAGAGCACCCTCATTTGCCAGGTCGCCTGGCCAGCAGGGCAGCACTTACTCAATCCAGGCTATTGGCCAGGTGTTGGTTGAGCCTCTTGAGGATCTTGTCAATGTCCCACTGAAGGTCATCAATCATGGTCTTCAGGACAGACACCTAGGACTCTGCTGCCTCCACCCTCTCTTGTAGCTTGGAGAACTGCAATCATAGGAGTGTTTCAGCCAGCATATTGTATAGAACCAGCTTTTCCTGAGGCAACTCGGGAATCATTTTTCTCTTATCCATCATGTGCTTTTCACCTTTTGCTGTGATGACAGACTATTCCATGAACTGTACTGAATTTTACACTGGCCAAATCCCAAGACAGCAACAAAAAATAAAACAAAACTGAAAATGGAGAAGAGTAGGAAGCTGGTAACATCTGGCAGAATACAGCAACAGCCACCTCAGCTTATTCAAAGGCTTTATTGATTTTAATCCTTTCAATCCCTTTGCCCATCTGCTCTACAGACCACTTAAGTATTCAGAGGTCTAACACTGAGCAAGACCAGCATTCACACAATTTTTAAATTAAATGAAATCTCCCAAACAAATGCTGTTAATAATGTGAAGCCTTTATTAACTGGGACCATCTTGTAACTGGTGTCATTCCGTTGTCAAATGACACAGAGAAAGCAAGGACTTCAGAATGATAGGGATGTCATCTCAACTGTTCCAGTCACTTCAGCATCACCTGCCCCCAGTTCTCCTGCTCTTCCCTTTGCTTGAGAAGCTAAATCCATTCAACTCACTGACTTGCTTATATCCTTTCCTTTAGTGATGTCACAAGCAAATCAATCTGAATTTTACAGAAAATCTATGTATAGTTCTCCACAACAACATAATTTTCATAACTTTCAAACCACACTGCTTCTGTGTCTCTCCAAGGAAATAAGCTGCTTTCCAAATTATGGTAACCATAAATTATGTTAAGCAGGACCCTAAAGCAGACTTCTTTCTCCCTCCTTTTTATACCTCTTGAGGCATGACTCTGTGCTTCTCCTGAAGAACATCATCCAGCTCCTGCAGCCATCCATTCTCAGGCGACAGGTAGGAATTCAGCTCCACTACTGCTTCTTCCATCAGTGAAATATCTGAACGGTGTGTAGAAAAAAGGAAATAAATGGAAATCAAGGAATACTGGTTTTAATTCCTGAACAGCAAAGAGAGAAAAAAGAAAGCAGAAAAGGAAATTTCTGAAATTAACTTCAGTTTATTGCACCAACCCACACGTGCTTCCTGAGGGCCTGATCTCCATCCAGACAGCTTTGACTTGTACTCTATAAGCAAAAGGCTCTGCAGTCTAACAGTGCTGCACATTCCTGACCCGAGGGCCATCCCCTCACACCAGAGATCACTTCAGCTGCGTTAATACCAGCATCCCAGAGCATGCTCTTGGAACCCAGGGACACCCAAATGATGCCCAAATTCATGCATAAACCTGCTACAACAGGTGACCTGGGATGACACCAGGCAAACACACCATGACACCCTGTGACAACCACAGCACCTGGGTGACAGGTGAAACTAGAGCACCTGAGGGCAGGCTCACGTGGCACTAATGTCAAAGCTATACATTTTATGATTGCCAGCCAAGAATACCAACATTTCCCTACACCAATGCCAGACTTGGTCAGAGCACACAGAAGGCACACCAAGCACGAGCTGATATTACACCCAAGGTGTTGTTCAAAAGATTAAAACTTCTAACCTTCAGCTAATTAATCTTTTTGAGCAGTCATCTGAGTGTGAGGTGAATCTGCTACATTAATTTTTAGAAGCTGGTCATTTGGCTTTGTCTGCAGAACTCTGCTATACTCAAAACTGACAGCTACACTAAGCACATCATGCCATTAGATGGGTACAATTTTGCTCACGACTCAGAGGAAACTGAGCATGTGGTTGGGCATTCCTATACGTTCTACTAAACTGCAGAGGAGAAGGAGTCCACCATCAGTTTGCAATGCTGATTTCACTTCTTTAACTGCAAGTGTGAAGCCTTTTATGTGGTGGCTGAGGACAGCTGGCTGACAAGGTTCAGCTGTGCTCTCTGACTTCTCAGACACATGAACACAGTACTGGCAGAAACAAGCTGCTTCTTAGCCCAACATGCTGGGCAGAGCCCTTAGCATTCAAGTACAGAGGTAGCTACAATGCACTTCTAGATCATGGTTCTTTATTGGAGGTTTTAATAATGAAAATCATCTGGCATGGAGCGAGTTTAAGGATGCCCAAATCTCTATTACTGCACCTCTGCCCAGGTGTTGCTTTGGGGATCCCATAAGTAGCAAAGTAACAGAAACAAATCTACTTGTGTTCTAACCGAGAGTTTGTGCCAGCCTGTGCTGACTCACAAATTCTGGTCCAATATTAAGCTGTAAAAGACACCAGCAGGATCAGCACTGTGAGCAGAAAGTTGATGGGGAAAACAATCACTGCCCTGGAATGATAAAAACGAAGCACTGTACCTTATCACACTCTGCAGAAAAGTCTTCATCCACAGTCACTCTCTGTTTTACTGCATTAACAAAAATGAACCAGGTCAAACTTTAGCAAATGACTGAGATAGTATGTGGCACCAGTTCACTGCACAACAACCAAACTGTTCCTATTGAATCTACATACAAAGCCAGTTGAAGCTGAGGGCAGCAACACCCTGGATATAAATGAGCCCTGTACTTGAAGGGCTCACAAATCCTGAACTGTAAAGCAACTTAGAGCTGTGAAAAGTGACACTCACTTTTTAAAATTTCTAAGATTTATTGAACCTTAACAAAATACAACAGAAGATTGAATAAGGAAAAAAAGCAGCGCTGGAAGTTCCCATGGCTCACAGCCATGTGCTTGCTTACAGAATGGATGTTCTGCCCTTTATAGCCTTAGGCCCTCCTGAAGTCTTGTCAGTCAACTTCTTCTCTGTCATTCTTTGGTGCAGACTACTTTCTTACACCTTGATTGGATGTCAGGTGCAGTAACAAGCTAGCCCTACCCAAATGCCCCGACTCCCCAAGCCATCCTGTACAAAGGGGAGGGGAAAGAGGACTATGGGAGAATATATTACAATAACATCATTATATAACTACAAAACTTATCTTAGCATACAGACAATATTCATCCTTTAATTGTAAGAGCTAACTATCGCATTTTTCATCCATAACAGAGCCAAGGTTTGAAAAGACCCATTCCAAGAGTTTTCCTCTGTACCAGGAGAGATGCGGACATGTTTGAAGAGAACCCATTCCTAACCCAATGCAGTCTGAGAAGCTCTGGACTAATAGAGAATCACAGACCAGCTGAGGCTGGAAGGAGGGACTGGAGGTCGTCTGCTCTGTGCTGCTGCATGAAGAAGGCTCAGCCAAAGCAGGTCGCCAAGGGCCCTTTCCTGACAGCCTGAGCATCTCCAGGCACAGAAACTCAGCCATGGGTCTGAGCAGCCTCTCCAGTACTTGATCACCCTCAACATTAAAACAAGTTTTTCTCATATCTGAACAGTATTTGCTGTAGTTCCCTAAAATATTACTGAACAAAGCTACAAGAAGCTCTTTAAAGACTTTCCAAAATGAATGGAGCAGCTGGAGATGAAAAATGGAACCAATTAAATCCTCACTAGACCTGACTGCATTCTTCTGCCACAGTCACTGATGCTGTGCCAGCCTCTAGCCTGAAAGAAATCAGAAGTGAATGAAGTGCAGTAAACCTGATAAAAAGCTTGTCGCTATGTACTTCAGGCAGTGCCTTGCTGAGCAGAGCTGAGTGTGTCCATCCTGCTGAGCAGAACCTTAGGACACCCTGAACAGGAAGCCTACCAGGAGAAAAAGTTTCTTTTTTTAGCTACATCAGTGTCCCTTATCCTCGTGTAGAGCAGGAGACAACATGATGATAAGAATGGATGAATAGTCAGGAATTACAGGCTTCCACTGCCATTCTGTGCCACTGCCCCAAAAATCCCTTAAGACTCTTCTCCCTCAGTATTTTGGGTCCAACAGAATGGTTACTCTCCCATATGCACACTGACACAGGAGTGAAAAAACCCATTTTTTCTTTCTTAAAATTTCTGCAACTCTTATTCTGGAAAGAACATAATGATGGACCTCTTAGGAACTCCTCACATTCCTTTTTTGCTCTGCTCTGTTCTAGGATCTGCCGTGTTTCCAGTGTATCAGCTTTTGAAGGCATGGGAGCATTTAAGTGGATGGTAGAGTATAAATCACTGTCATTAAGAACAGAAAAAGGGGCAGAGGTGGTCAGCAAAGAGGGGTTTGGGAAAGCAAATAATGGGAGAAACTATGATTTCTTCAGTATTTGGAGAAAGTAACATGCATCTTAGAAACATGCACTTTCCAGCATGCCTAACCTGTTCCTAGGACGTCACTACGGGAACCCAACTGGGGTGCTTGATTGTATTGTTTATTTTGGGCATTACTATTCCGCCAGTTTTCTCCCCTTCTTCCATATTGGAGCAGGATCCTGGCAGGAGCGGAGCTGCGGGAGGGAGGGAGACAGGAGCGGCCGTGCGGGGCTGTCCAGCGGATTTCCAGATTGGGGAAATCACCTGCTGGAATCAGGCTGTCCCGAGGGGGATGCTTCCCCTACCCCTGGGGGATAAAGGGGAAGTGCAGTGAGGCTGGAAGAGCAGGGAAAGGGGGGCCATGAAGTTATGGCTGATGAGCAGCCACAACTGCTCATCAGGGCTGGACTTGGCTACTGTAGCTGCGGCGCCCGAGCCAGCAGGGAAGTGGAAACCCTCCAGGGATCCAGATGCTTCGTGCTTGCTCTGGGGATGTGGCTGTACATGGTGACGAGAAGGAGGACAACTGGTGAGAGCCTGGCCAAGCCTCAAGAAAAAGCCCTTCCCTTCGAGAAGGTGAATGCAACTTTTGAGAGAATGGGGAAAAGCCATCAGCTTCTGCCCTGTGCTTGGTACCACCCAGAGGATGAAGAAGCGTGGCCAGAATCTCTCTGCTCTGAAATCCAGGCAAGGAGCTGAGGACTGGGCACGCTGAAATGCCCTCTGTGTCGGCTGTCCTGCAAGGAGGGCAGAGAGTGGAGGTGGGATCAGCTTTTCTTACCTAACACCCTCTCCTCTTTGACCATCACCACTGAGGTAATTGCTGTTAATCCCGCTGCTTTACGGGTCACCTTGTGCTACCTGGCAGCTCTCCCAAAGGGAATGAGGAGCGCCTAAGAAACCTCAAGTTGCTGACATTTAGAATCAAAGTCTGCTGAGGAAATCTGAAGTTTGTCCTGTGATGCAGCAAAACATGGAACTATGGTGATGTACACTACAGGTTCTTCTAAATGTTTTTAGCAGCACAGCTCTTGCTGGGATGGTTTGTATTTTTTAGGGGGGCCCAACTCCCTGTTTGGCACAGGAGTGCAGCCATCAGATCTGTGGATGCTTGACTTCTACTGCACTCTGCTGCTGTCAAGGGGGGACAGACACATTGCAGAAATATTATATGGTACCTGACCTACTAAAAGCTATCAGAAAACAAGAAAAAATGCAGATGAGAAAAGCTGGCCACCCGGCCCAGTAATAGGTGCTGCTGTAGGATCAACACACAAGTGTAAGGTACCACTTAATGGTGTGAGCACCATTACTCCCACCACTGCTATGGCCCAGCTGGGACTGTCACAGCCCATGACATTTCCATGACATTCTCCAAAAGTCTGCCTTTGTTTCCCTCTTTCAACCCTTCGTAGACAGATGACTCTATGGCTCTGACCACATGACTTCATTCAGCTGTTTCTATGCTAGGAAAGAAATGACTTTTCCCACTGACACTGACAAGTAGATAGGCCAAAAGGAGTAATTTAATATTGTAACTGTACAGGAATTAGTTATGTCCTTGTCTCATGGGGCAGGAAGGAGAAGGCAGATGTTCTCTCCAATATTCTGGAGGAATCTAAAATTTTGCAGCTTTTAAACATATTTCAAATGTTTTCCTAGGAACAACAGATTAAAAGTGAGATTAGTGACATAAGAGAATTTGTGTGAACAGTCTAATTGCCCTGATTTTGTGTAAGCTTCTGACAGCCAGGCTGTGAGATGCTCAGGGCAGCCAGAGAAGCAGAACAGGAAAGTCAAATATGGCAAAATCTAACTTGTGTGTGTGAAGGTGGATGTTTGCCAAGACTGTGTGTGTATGTGTGTACAAAAGATATTACATATTTATATGAATGTTTCAGTTTAAAATTCAAGGGCATCTACTTTTAAATTGCATACTTTTAAATAAGAAGTAGGAGTCAATGGCTCAATTACATGTTAATATTGCTGTGGCCATGTATTTCACAGGGTCTAGAGAGGAGAAGACATCTGAGAGAATCAGACACACACATTACCTTTAGCATACACAGTGAAATAAATTGGTGTCATTGTTATATGGCTCCTCTGGGGAGGACAGTGAAATAAACCACATTTGGAAGTGTGTGAGCAGCAGGAGGGAAGCATGATTTTACCCCCAAAGAGGTAGAAGTTTGTCCCTCCAATAAATTCTAGACTAAGATACAAGAAATCTGGCTCTGCTTGGTGGCTGTGATCTAAACATTGTTATGTCACTGTCACCAGACGGTGGCACCCGAGTTCTATGCCTTTAACAGAAAGGAATTTCCACACATCCTGCATCCACCTTGCCTGTTGTTACATGTTTGAAGGACAGTAACAAACACACGAAGTCCTTTTGAGCTTGCTTAGATCAGAGCTCCTATGTGCTAAAAAGGCCTTAGGGGTCCTTTGCTGGAAACTTAAGTTTGGGTCATCTGTCCTCAACCATCCTGTCCTCAACTAAGGCATCAAAGTCTTAGTAAGAAGGCATTCCATTTGAAGAGAGAAGAGAAAACCCTTTCTTTCTGTGGTGACGAGCTGTGAATCACCAGATTGGGAATTTCAGCAACAATTTCACTGGATACGGGCTGAATTTTTTGTCAAATTATTTTTAATAAACTTATTTACAAGCAATCTTTCTACAAAATAAGCAACCCGTCTACAAAAACTCTGCTAATAGTCTCTTCTTTCTGTGTCTCACTGTTTGTTTTCCTGATTGGCAGATCCACCTTTTCTTACCGTATTTGACAAAGAAAGATACTCTCATGTTCATGCATTGGCACAGACGTTATCATTTTGATCCAATCCTCACTCAAAGCATGTCTTATTACACCAGGTTTCTCAGGCCCTTTTCCAATCAAAATTGAGGCATTTTAACAGGGACCTGAGGTAAACTCAAGCTCTGAGTGGTGGAATTTAACTTTGGCTGATTTTGTATAGAGAGGGTACATATTTCACAAAATAAAAAAAAGGTAATTTTCTGTGAGAGAGAGTGTTAGTTGCAAAGGCACTGGCAGTTTCTCTCCTGAAGTCAAAGTTTGATTTTGTGTATTTTCACACCAGCTTTACAGACATTGTATCCAAATTCAGCAGATGGCAGAATCCAATATGTGCAAATAAAACACACAGTAAAAACATTAAAACACACACCTGCCAAAAATGCATAGAGAATTAGGTACTTTGGTCTGTGCTTCTTCACTGCATGTCTCTATTCTGGAGTAACTTCATTTCCTCTGATTACCTGTCCTGACATATTTGGGAGATTCCCCTCCATCAGCTATCTCATCTATGTACCTATAGGCTAAGGGCCAGCAACATCAGTGTCCCATGCCATGACTCTGTTCTTCCTGGCAAGCTAGGAATGTCATGTTGGCAGCTAGGAAGGACAGTGATTTTTAAATGCTGATTAAGAATTACACTTTATTGTTCTATTTGGAAGCCCCTGGGCAACTGTGCCTACTTTCTCTTAGAATTTCTACCTTGGTGTCAAGCATTCCTGGACAGAAACTCCATCTACAAATGGTTCCTTCAGCAAGCTGTTCCAGTTCAGACATTTGGTGTGGTTTGTATTTTTGCAAACTTAATGCAAATACTAACACGCAGCACCTAACTGTGCATTTTGGGGGGACCATGTACTGCTCAGATAAACTGTAAAATTACTCCCTTTATAGAGGCCAGGTGTTTGCCTTCTTGCTTTTTTGAAAACAAAATGTTAGGTTAGTTGTTTTGTTAAATGGAATAAGTGCACTGCATTCCTCTCATGATGCAAGTTTATTCCTTTGATTATTTAAGGATACACAAAACCACTACAGAGATTTTTAGAGGTACAAGTACAGCCAAAGTATGATTACATGTGAGGGAAGTACGTACTCTTTTCCAGTGTCATTCTAGTATCACTGTTATTTCTGCACAGAATGGTCAGTATGATGGATCTGCACACTAACCCCTTAGCATGACATCATCTACTACAATTCTTCATTCCATTTGCTAATCTGAAAAGGCTCCCATTCCTAAATTAAGTGAAAAAGATAAGCATCATATCCATTCACCTTTTTATCTCTGTGAGGACCCATAATCCTATGCTTAAAGTGCCGGATCCAAGGGTTAGAAGCCCTGGAAAGACACACACCAGCAATTATCCAGCTGGAAATACTTTTATATATACTTCTGAAAAAGTTAGAAATGTAAGGTGGGCTGCAGGGCATTATTTAAAGTGTATCTAAATATCTGACATGCTTTTTTCAAGATGACTCCCAGAGATTTTCTCTAATAGCCTGTGAGACCATCTTACAGATGAGACTGGGAAAAAAACCACTTCCAGTATCAGCTTCAAGCCAAACCAGAACAACAAACTCTGACTTTGAAGAAGAAGACCAGCATTGGTCTTGGTCTCAAGAGGGTCTTAGATAAGGTATTTAATGAAAAGTATTTGTAATTGCTATTAGATGCCTCTGTTGTGGTGGAGAAACTTTAATACACCATGGGGGTTGTCTCTCTGCTAAGATGGGAGGAACGAAATGTAAAGCAAACACTGTACATCAGGGAATGTTATGTGCCACAGCTTCCTTCAGCAAAAAATGAATGGATCAGGAAGGACAACATGGAAGAAAACAGAGAAACATAAGGCCTTCAACTGGACTGCATTCTCAGCTCCTTCAGAGCTTTCTCTGCTCACTCTCTGGCTGGCAGGTTCCTAATGTTTCCTACAAGCACTGACCTTGGCATGCAGGTGCACAAGAGAGGCTCAAGGAAGAAGTGCCCTAAGGAAGCCACTGTTGAGGAGAGAGAAATCAGGTGTCTCACCTGTCCATGTAAAGGCCAAAGGGGTCACTACAGGAGCCAAACAAATGGAGAAACTACATCATCCTTCAGGCCAACACTGGGTCTCTGTGGTAAAAATGTGCCAATGTCCAAGGTTGCAGAGGGTTTTGTTCCTGAGGGTATGATGTTTGTCCAATGGTTCTTGAGCTATACTTCCCTCCAGGAGTACTGGCCTGCAAGACGAGGTGAAAGAAAATGAAGCAAATAATCAAATCTACAGGCCTAGACTTGGTGTATGGTTGTAGTGTGGATCCATATAAACTGCAATGCTGATACACCATTTATACAGAAGATATTTATACAGAATCAGTATTTTTCATGGAAAAATTTTGCTAAGCAGCTGGTGCCTATATTACTTAGACCAAAGTTACAAGGTGCTTATATAGCTTGAGTTATGTCAATATAACCTGATATATCTATATAACCTGATATCACTATAAGCTAAATCATGATTTTATATATATCTGTATAACCTGATACCTATAGAACCTGAGTCATAACATTTACATCTATATAACCTGATACAAATAACTTTTTATGTGGTGTAATGGCTAGTATATAGTTAATTAGTGACTTAATGCAGAATAGACACACACACACACAAAAAAAAAAAAACAACAAAAAAATAAACTTGCCAGGTGGATAGGTTTAGAGATAGCTAAGTATAGTACTAATGCGAAATTGGTAAGTGCAAAGCCAATTAGCCAGAAAAGAAAGAATTTAGGCTGGTTAAGACAAGACAGACCAAGGAACACTGTAGCTGTGCATGCTCTGAAGACAAAGTTAAAAAGTTCAGATACAAAGAAGACCTTGGAAGCCTTCATCAAAGACCCCCAAACTGGGGAGGTGCAAGCACAGTGCAAAAGAGCTGTCTAATAACCATGAGCTCATACTATGTCAATTAGTTCCAGCGCCTATGAGATGATGTTGTAAAGACATAGCAACACTAAGCAATACTTCCTGCATAAATATATTACAGCACTTGACAAAGGGGGGTAAGTGAGGTGGAGATATCCCCCTCACCACCAATAAACAAATACCTGCTCTATAGACATTAGTCTATAGGGATTTATTTCCAGCCTATCTTTTGGGCATCAGAGAAGTTTGCATGTCATTGCAATACGGGTGGGTATCTCAGTGGCATTTGGGGGGAAAATTTGGCTTGCAGCTGTGCACCCCAATGTGGGCATGCTTGGTCTGACAACCATTCTTTTCACTATTTTCACATTGTCGGGGGTTGGGTTTTTTGTCCCAGTTTAAAGAATTTTTGCCCTTATCATACTAACAGAGCCTGCTGGGTTACACCCAGGATCTTTTGACAAAGATCTCTGGACAAAGGGATAGGTGGGAGATGACTTCCAGGGGGGGCGACTGGTGCATCCGCCGAGCTCGGAGGAGGAGGAGATCCCGTCTGCAGCCACGCGGCCGAACCCAGGAGAGCCAGGCGCTCTGCGATCACCTGCCCCGCATCTGCCCCGCTCCAGCCTCCTGCCTCTGCGGACACAGCTGACCACCAGAACCCACATGGTGAGCGAGGAGCTGCCCTCTCCAGCCCGTTCCCAGCCGAGACCGGCGCGGCCGCTGCCGCCCCTCCCGCCTGTGCTCCCGCCTGCTCTCCGCAGCTGTGCGGGCTCTGTGCTGCTCTATCACCGGCAGCAGACACGGGCCGAGCGTGTCCGCGGATTCATAAAGGACCAGAACCGAGTTGTTTGTTCTGTTTTGTTGCTAATTTTAATTACTGCTCTTGTTTTCTGCTTGTACGCTTAGATATATTAGTACACAGCTGCTATTCCTACCCCCTTATCTCTGCCTTCGAGTTCTTGATTCAAACAAGGGAGTGAAATAATTAAATCCTCTGTTTCAAAGAGGAGCTTCTGCCTTTATTGGCAGACACCTGTCCTTCAAACCAGAACACACATGTGCCCTGTGTTACAGGACATCAGAACTTGCTCTTTCATTAAATCTGATCCATCACATTTTGCTTTTCCATATACCTACTGAAAAATATGTTTCCATGCTAGGTTTTCCAGTGAGGAAAAGCAGTGTAACATTCAGGAAGTCACTGAAATGGCACCAGCCTGACATAGCTCCAGGAGCACCTCGACCATACTCTCGGGCACATGGTGTGACTTTTGGGAATGGTGCTGTGCAGGCCCAGGGATAGGACTCGATGGTCCTGACATAGCCCTTACAATTCAGCATATTCTGTAGTTCTGTGAGCTTTCCAACGCCTGGGCATCACTTACAGCTTGTTGCCTGCTTGTTTAAATCTGCCTTCTTGTGGAGAAGACTTGAAAGCACACAAACACCAACCATCAAAGAACGCCTTTTCCTACTGACATTTTCAGCCACTCCGTTTCCCAGCCAGGGGCTGGGTTGAGTGTACGGACTACGTTTCCCATGAGGCTTTGCGGGGCGCGTCAGAAAATGCGTCATCTTCGGTAGCCGCGGGAAGGCGCCCGGCGCCCCCACTGCACGGCGGCGGTGGCGGCGCTGCGGTGGCGGCGCGGCGGAGACCGCGGCTCGGCCCCGGGGGCTCAGAGCGTTCCGGGGAGGCCGTAGGTGTCCGTAGGGCACAGGGTGGGTGGGGGGTGGCTTCTGGCCTTCTCCGCACCCTGGGGCTGGGCCTTCACCCGGCCGTAGCTCTCTGGAGGTCACTTAGCCCGACACGCCCTGAACAAGTCCCTCAGGATTTGTCCAGGTGGCTTCGGAACGTCCTTGGGAAAGGCGACTTGGAAGGTTCTCTGGGCAACCAGCGCCCACCGAGGTGCGCTGCTGCGGGCGGGTGCAGTGGTGCGGAGTGGGAGCCTTTCGAGCTGGTACTGCTTTTGTTAGGAGTGGGAAGGGAGGGATTTCACGGGAATGAAATTCCTCTGTAACATTTTGGTTGAAACCACACATGCGTTATTGACTAGATTGTGGCATGTGAGAAGCTAATTTTTTTTATTTAAAACTAGTGATGATTGTTTTTTTACACGTGGGCAGTGATTTCTGTAGTAGTGTTTATTTTCTGTTATGCTTTTTATTCACAGCAAATTAGAAAATGGAGCTGTAACAGAAAACAAGTAACTAATCTTGTTAAAATGCTGGTTTTACTCAGATGAATGAAATAGGTGTGTGGGTGATTGCTCTGCAGAGGCAGCCTGTGTGGGGAGCATCGCTTGGGGAAAGCCTGTGCACTTCTGGATAACAGACGTGATGAGTCCATGGATGTGTGAAGTGTCTGGATTGAGTGTGGTTTAGAACACCACAAATACAAAAATGCTCTGACTCTGTCTCGAGTAGGCCAGAGGCTGAAAATGTTTCTGTTCTCTTGGCAGCAGGAAGGAATAAAGAGAAGTGGAAGCAGACCGAGCAGTTCCTGAGAAGGAGGAGAGGAGCAAGCCCAGTCTGATCTGCCCCCTGCCATGCAGCCGGAGTTACCTCCCTCCCGAGGGCCTGCAGAGCTGCCTCGAGTCCCACGTCAGGGAGCTCTTTGGGCCCTCTCTTCCTGAGGACTGGCAGCAGACTGCCTTGCAGGAGAGCAGGCTGAAACAACAGGCTGGCAGCAGAGCCAGGACACGCTGTCCCCAACTCCCAGCTGCACCGGGTGCGCCGTGCCGGGGACATGCTGGGCTTCTGTGGCACCCCCGTGAAGGACGGGAGCAAGATCCATGAACTCGAGGCCGCACAGCTGCCCCTGAACTTGAAAATCATCTGGCAGCACTGAGTCCCCCCATGGAGCATCCCTGTGGTGCCTGGCTTGTGCTGCAGGGCAGCAGCAGAGCCCTCTCGTTGGGGTGAAATCTGTGAATTTCACTACTAAAAGTTCACTGAACTGCTCAGATTTGGCTGTTCCTGTTCTCTCTTTTCCCTGCAAACCAGTTCTTGCAAGGCACTGGTGCACTGTGGGCACTGCCAGTTGCCCCCAGCCCTTTCCCTGCTGCTGGGCACCGCCAGGGTCCAGTGGGGATTGACAAGGGGGCCATCTCCACAGTTTGTGCTCTGCACCTCTGTGCTGGTTTTGGCTGGGGTAGAGTGAATTTTGTTCCCAGGGACTGTTACGGGGCTGTGTTTTTGGCCTGTGCTCAGCTCAGGGCCGATGCTGCTGCTTTTTTGCTATTGCTGAGCAGGGCTTGCACAGAGCCAAGACCTTTCCTGCTCTTCTTACTGCCACACTGGTGAGGGCTCTGAAGGTACATGGGAGGGGACACAGCAGGACAGGTGACCCAAACTGACCCAGGGGATATTCTAGACTATATGGCATCAGGCTCAGTGTATAAAATGGGGGAAGAAGAGGGAAGCAGGGGACATTTGGCGTGCTCTGCTCTGCTGGAGGTGCTGAATACCAGCCCAGCCATGGGAAACAGGGTATTCATACCCTATTCTGCTTGGGTGTGTGTGCAGCCTTTGCTTCCCCTGTTAAACTGCCCTCATCCCAATGCATGAGTTTTCCAGCTTTTACCCTTCTGGTTCTCACTGACTGGCTCACACAGATCTGCTTTTCTTCTGCTGTGAAATCCAACCCTCTGTAGCCACTCCTGGGATGTGCTTGGCGAGCATTGGAGCAATGGCAAGCTCTGGAATGCTTTTTCCAGGACTGCTGAATGGCACTGTAGGTGTCTGCCTGGCTGGATTTCTTCATGCTGCTCCTGGTTGGCCCAGATCTGGCTGTCAAAACTATGAAGGAGTTGCCAACAGGACTGGTGTGAGGATTAGTCTGGGTTACCTGTGCTAGCCTTCAGGATGCTGTGATCTTTCCATTTCCTTTTCTTAAAAAGAAAAAAAAGAAACCCAATATGAAAATCTGTTCAATTGACCTGTTTCATATCTTACCATATGTCAACAAGAGCTCTCGTGAAATGAAACACTCAAAAGTGAAAATTTAGGTTTTCTTTCCAGAGTATGAAGCTTTATGGGTTTTATAACATACAAGTCAGTTGAGTCTTCTGCTTTTATTTACATTTACTTTCACTTGAAAACCATCCAAATACTACATAATTACAGTATACTGTGGCCTAATGTCCTGGTTTTAAGGACAGTTATCTGCCAGTAAAGGCAGAAGATTTGCTTTGAAATGGAGAATGCAAACCCCCTCCCTGCAAATAGTTATGAATTTGAAATGAAGGGGCTCTAGGCAAAGATATGGGAATAACAGTTCCTTACTGGTGTTTTGGTTTGAAGGACAGGTGTCTGCTAATAAAGGCAGAAGTTTCCCGTTGAAATAGAGACTTTAATTCCACTCCCCCAAGTATTATAATAGTTTGAATTGAGGACTCTGAAGCAGAGATAAGGGGGTAGGAATAACAGCTCTTTTACTAATATATCTAACCACACAAGCAGAAACAAGAGCAGTTGTTAAAACTGCCAGGAAAACAGAACAGATACCTCGGCTCCAGTCCTTTCTTTATCTGCAGGCACTCTCTCTGCCCTCGGTCCCGGTGCTGCAGACAGACCAAAGCCCGGCAGCTGCAGCGGGAGCACAGGCGGGAGGGGCGGCAGCGGCCACGCCGGTCTCGGCTGGGAACGGGCTGGAGAGGGCAGCTCCTCGCTCACCATGTGGGTTCTGGTGGTCAGCTGTGTCCGCAGAGGCAGGAGGCTGGAACGGGGCAGATGCAGGGCAGGTGATCACAGACCGTCTGGCTCTCCTGCGTTCGGCCGCGTGGCTGCAGACGGGGCGTCCTCCTCCGAGCTCCCTGAAACACGAGTCCCCTCCGGAAACACAAGTAACCCCTCCAGAAGCCGCTGCCACCTACCCATTTTGTCTAGAGTCATCAGAGATGCTGGGTGTAACCTAGCCGGATCCATTGGCATGATCATGAGAAAAATTCTTTAAATTGACACAGTAATAGAAAAACACTCAACCCCCAACACCACAGCAAATATTTTCTCATCTGTACGACAACGTCAGAAGAAGAGTTTGCGTAGGCTTCTTCCACCCAATGCTGAAACTGTTTGAATTACTTCCAGTAGGTGTGACAAGATCATTCAAACTAAATGAGTTTAAAATGAAAAGCTATTATTACACAGGTTGAAGGGTCTGGAGGTGCTCATATTTAATTAGAAATCATTTCCATTCAGTTTTAAGTGAAGCCAGCCTACACCAGACACAGCTTCAGTAACTCTGTAACCACTTAAAGATTTTCTTTTTATTCATGTTGGTTTTGGGAAACTGAAGTTTAGTTTCTATTTTATGGGCTGTTTTCTGATAATTAGCTGAGATTGAATTTGCACTTTTCCTGGTTACACCAGTTAGAAAAAAGAAATTTCAGTCTCATACAAGAAAAGTACAAATTATTTTTGGGTTTTTACATACCTTAACTTACATACGTAAGTTACATACATAGCTTAATGCTTGAAGACACGAGTTGGGAAAAAAATCTGCATTGTACTTCATGTATTAAGACCCTAGCTGAAAAATTCTGCTTCTTACAAAGTAACCAAGAGCTGTTGAGCATTACTAACGTACTTCCCGCTTCCCTGTGTCAAAGACAGTTTGATCCAAACTCTTGTATGATGTATTACAGATTTTTGTTCCTAAATGTCAGAGCTTTATTACTTAATCAATTATTTTCATTTTGTTGTAAGTAAGGTTATTTAAAATAATGATTTCTTGCATGCTGTGCTCTGAAAATTGATCACACGTCTGACCTATCTGTCACTTTCATTACCTTTTGAAGTGGATTTTGCTAGTGAACTAAGTGGTTTCCTCTTTGGGTTTAAAGAGCAAAGGTGAATTCTTTGGCTTTCCATGTCAAGTCTGCAGACCTCACTATATTCCCTAGCTCTGCTTTCTGTGCTGACCAGACCCTGATCACTGTTTGTTTGTATGAACAAACTTACTGTCTGTGCACAGTGGCTACACAGACAGACTTTGCAAAGTGCAGCTGCAGCCAAGGACACTGAAGCTAAAGAACAGTGCCCACTCTCTCCATTTCTGATTAGGGGTGACATAACCTCCTTAGTGTAAAATTACATAGATACTAGACAGCAGTGCCTGATTTGTAGACCAGCATCCCAATTGGCTCTCCTAAAAAATACATGTATCAGCTTCCCGTATTGAGCAGTTTTAATAAATAAAAGAACCTCAGTCTACATAAATGTTTACCCTGCAATTGCAGTGGAGCTTGTTAATTGTGATTGAAAAAAGATCCAGGCACTTCACGAAAATCTATTATAAACAGTCCTTCAGTAGTTCACTTTCATTTCACTGGATAAATATGTCTTGGCCTATTTGAATCATATTCTCATGATCCAAACTTGTAGTGAATGCAAAGCAGGATGTGTAACTAAGTGTAACCAATAACAACATTTCCAGACTTAGAGCAGAAATCCAGACATGATCTGAAGTCAATCATATAATTTCTACTACTCTTACAAAATAGCTCTTTTTCTTTAAAGCATACAATGCTTTATAAAAATACCTATGAAAAGACACTAAACTGTTTTAAGAGTGACACTAGAACTCAAGGGTGATTCTAATGGGACCAAGTGAGAAGGAGGGATTGGCTGGTTTTTGTCAAGCATCACAAATCTCATAAGGTTTGACATGATCTTCTGTTCCCCCATCATCAGGACCATGTGCACACATATCCCCTTCCCATGATGTCATGTGCAGCTCTGCTTCACCACAGCTCTAGAAAAAACACTTTTTTCTGCTGTACTTTTCTTAAGTACATGTTAATATTTGTGTTCTCATCCAGAGGTCTTTTGAGAAAGACAGCAGACCATGGTCAATATGAATTCTAAGCTCTAAGGAATAGTGTCAAGATATTAGAGTAAGAGCAGCATAATATGCTGGAGAACCAAGAAGGTTACTTAAGGAAAAATAATAATATGGACATCATAATCAATTGATTTTAGAAGCCACGTTGAAGTATTTTCCAACTCCTTCATGTAAAAGACTATAAGCATTCTTAGTGGTGAGTATTTTAAACTTGAACATAATCCTGACCACTAAACAATTTCATGGAGATAGAAGAAAACTAGAGTGTCCATAAATAGCATGTGGATGTGGCACACCTGAAGTAGGGCTGTAGAAAATTGATATGATGGAATTTTCCAGTAAAGGCCTGGATGTCTCATCAAATTGATGGTGCTATTTGTGAAGAGAACCCACTTTCAGAAACAGCATTATCTATTTTTATACTATATATAACTTAGTGTTGCATGATATTAAAACATAATTACAGTGTAACTTATGTCTCACATCTCAGAAAAAGGTCTATTTGGGGCAATTTTTAAAATCTGAATTACTGCATAAAAACAGCTTTATTGGAATTTACAATTGTGGTTGACCAGATCAGTGGGTGTAATAGCCAACTTGTGAGATAGTAAATGATGATGTCATAACTTATTAATAAAGATATGGTTCAAATGAAGTGGTTTTTAGGAAAGCAGAGTGCAAAATTATGGACCTAGGAGATGGAACAAAGAGAACATCATAAGAAAACAGGGAATGGTGATTTTGCTCAGGCTGTCTTATATCCCTTTCATGCTCTGAGGAAGAATCTCTGTTCTTTTCCCAGTTCTTACCAGTCCTTGCTGTGTTTGAAGGATAAATCAATCATCCCACACGTCTTTCAGCACACAGCAACTGAGGGTCATGACTGTGTCTTCCAGGATCAACTTTGTTTTTATCTGCTGCTCTGCTTTGGGGCTCAACTGCTGTGCTCTGCAGCATCAGTAACATGATGGGTGATGCCAGGCCTTCCTGACTTAGCTTCCAAGCTTTTTCTTTAACAGAACTTTTAACAACTTTACATGGAGGATTGTCACTGTCTCTGAGGTCTCCTGAGCCTGAGATCCTCACAGCAGGAGGTATAGGTGGTTTAAAGTTCACGCTTTCCCAGCTGGTCACCAAAGAAAATTCAGGAGGCTGTTTTCTGAGGTTTTCAAGGTTGTTTCTTGTTTCTTATCTAAGAAACTCTTTCTCTAGCTAACAGCAGTCTGTCCAGCTTGAGATCCGAGGCACACTGCCTGCCCCTGGGGCAGGACTTACATTTTACACTATAAATTACGTACCTAATATTTAGAATTACTTTCCAGTACATGACAATTTTATTACACTGTCCAATTCTGTCCCAGACCAATCCAGTAATGCCAACCTGGCACTTAGCATGGATGGCATGAAGAAGAAGAAAGAAAAAACATACCACACTTAAAATCCTCCATATTAGCTTCAAACCCCCTAATAGAAATATTTCTAAAAATGCACTTTTGCATTTTTTGGAATTTATCTAATTTATACTCTAATATTTTTTCGCTATTTGTAATTCTTCAAATAATGTTGGTAGATTTTTCCAGGCACTTAAATGCAGTCCCCAGGACCCCTGTGCTCCTTGCCAGGGCCTCTGAGACCCCTGGCAGGGGGGATCTCGAGGCATCCAGGGAAGCCAGGGGAACACCCTGGACTCCCACAAAAGATCTTTTTCTGTTTATCTGACAGGTCAGCGCCATCACTCACTGACAGCAGAGTGTCACTGAATTTTCTAGGAGTCTGAACATAGTTGAAAGATTGAAAGTTGATAGCAGATAGAGTATGGAAGATTTGCTGAAGGGTGCAAATGCTTCACAAGCCTTATATTAGGAGACTGTTCCGTGTTTTAAAAAAATGAAAAATAATCACAATATAAAGATAAAGTGTGTGGAAACTTTTACATCATTCTCATGAACTGCAGAAGAGGAAATTATATTTCCCTCCCTGTAAACCACACATGTAAATTGTGCTGAGTCTGAGCTTCAAAATACTAGACAGACTCTGTCAAATACAGAATCATATATGGAATCTGAAGAAGAAAGCATGGAAAGATTTAAGCATTGCAAATAACTTTTACAGTCTCATCAGCCAGGGTAGAAAATAATAATAATTAAAAAAAAAAAAAAAATTTCCTGATGGGGGCAGTACAAATTCAGGCTTAGAAGGAAAAAATGGAATAAGCACTGAATGGAATAGAAACACTCTGGAAGGTTCCCTTAAACAGTTTTTTATTCCTTCATGTGCCTTAGATTGCTCTCATTCTTAAAGGAGTATTTTCTGAGTTTATTTCATCACAAGCTGGCCTCTGTAGTCATTGGTTGTGCATTATCCTTTCCTTCCTTCCTTATTCCTACAACAATTTCATCATAACAGTTTTTGAATTTAAAAACGCATTGTTTGAATACTTGACATTTGATACTAACTAATTTCTTGTCCTCCCTCTTTCTGATGCACCTGCTCACTGTTATCAGAACTTTTATTGTTAGGGAAGGGTTTCACGTACATACTGTTCTCTCTTTTGGAAGACTGAGAAAAGAAAGCAGCAGAGAGATTTCCCAGCTGCCTGATTTTTCATTGTAAAACCCAGAAGTAAATCCCCTACTTAAAAGCTGCAAATAATCTGTAATGAATCCATTAGAACAGATTCCTTTTGTGATGTGCAGATGTAGGTGCTGTTTGTCACTTGCTTAGGACTTGACCGTGCCATTCTTTGCCGCATTTTTAACTTATCTTTGCAAAACTGTCTGGCAAAATCTAAAAAGCAAGTATGAACTGAGAGATAAACTCTAGAAATTATAAAGTGTCGTGTTGTTATGCAGCATCTGAAGCATGTCTCAGTTTATCTGTAGTTATGTTTGAATGCATTATACTCTGAAGCTCATTATATGCCTGAAGCTTTTTTGCTGCTGCATCAGCCCCTTTTTAGCATCATTCTACTGACACAATCCTAAGTGTTTCTTCAATGTAGAAGAACAAGCCTTTGAAATAATTACAAAAGCTGAAGAGTATTGAGATTCTTATTACTTTAATATCTGATACATCCTCAATAAGAGGATTTTACATTTTACAGATATTTTTGCCACAACCCCATGCAGTGCTACAGGCTGGGGATGGTGTGGCTGCACAGGCAGAGAGGTACTGATGGACAGCTGGCTGAACATGAGCCAGCAGTGTGCCCTGGTGGCCAAGAAGGCTGATGGTCCCTGGCCTGTCTCAGGAATAGTGTGGCCAGCAGGAGCAGGGAGGTCATTCTTTCCTTGTACTTGGCACTGATGAGGCCACACCTTGAGTGCTGAGTCTCATTCTGAACCCTCAGTTCAGGGAGAACGTTGAGACACTTGAGCACGTCCAGAGGAGGAAACAAGGCTGGTGAGGGGCTTGGAACACAAATCCTCTATGGAATGGCTGAGGGAGCTGGGGTTTTTCAGTTTGGAAAAAGAAGACTCAGAGGTGACCGTATCACTCTCTACAATTTCCTGAAAGATGGTTGTGGTCAGATGAGGATTGGTCTTTTTCATCAGGCAGCAAAAGACAGAATGAGAGGATACAATATGCAGCTGCATCAAGGGAAAATTAGGTTAGATACCAGGAAAAAAATTTTAACTGAAAGAGTGCTAAAGTACGGGATGGGCCGGTTCCAGGAGGTGCTGGAGTCACCATACCTGGATGTGTTTAGAACAAGACTGCATGTGGCACTCGGTGCCAGAGGAGATCGAGCATGGGTTGGACTCGATGATCTTGAAGATCTCTTCCAACCTAGTCAATCTGTGAATTCTCTGACAATCTTATATAGGGAAAGCCTGGTCAAATCATGGCTCATGTTGGCTACTTTAGCTAAGGAGGAAAGGACTGGGGAAAAGAGACTCAGCTGAATTCAAGGTAGAAATACAAGTTGTAGAACTTTGTATATATTCTGTGCTTATATGGTAGTGTATAGTGATTGGTTAAACTATGCTTATTACTATTGAAAAGTATGGAACTGAAGAAAGCCTGACTGTTTCCAAAGGCCAGGCTTCTACATTCAAGTGGCTCTCTTTTGCATCTGCCTGGGGACTCCGTGTCACTACGGACCCTCACCTCACACCCAACACATAAGGATCTCTGTGGGTTGAGTCACCAGCAAAGTGAGCTAAGCCTGGGACCATTTTTCCATGGGTGAGCAGAGTTGATTTCCAGAGGAGCTGCATGCACTTGATCCCTCCAGGCACCCAATATTTTCTTTCTCTCTCAAGCTGGCTCCCCGATTTAACTTGGCATTCGGCAAGAGAAGAGAGTGAGTACATGTCATTTCTACTGGCATTTAGCTATGCAAATGCCTGCAGGGAATCTTCCATGGAGCATGGAGCCTGGGCAAACACCTGTGACAGTGCGGCTTTGGACTGTTGCAAAGGGTCCTTCTTTGGGCTCCACATCTGCAGGCCGTTGCAGAGCCGTGGGCCGCAGGCTGCAGCCAGAGCTGCAACACAACAAAACTGTGGCAGCCCAAGAATCAGCGCACGGCTCTTCTGGATGTTCTGACGCTTGAAGTTGCCTGAGGAACAGCAAGCAGGACGAGAAGAGCTTTGCATCAGGAGGTAAGCCAACATCTCCCTGACCCAAAGGGAGGTCAGGAGGCTCCAAACTGAGTCAAAGCAAAGGTGAACACGCACCCATGTGCACACCGCAATATCCCTGGAAATTTATTTCCCTTGCTTTTTCTGTCCCCTGAATGTCATTGGAGAAGTTTGGCTTTTGAGAAGCAACTGACATGCAAGAAGGTAGAAGCACACTTGCTTTTCATCAAAGCCTTGGAGACCAAAAGTCATGTTTGCTTGCATTGCTTGGGCACCAGCTGGTCCACTGCATTTTCTGAGTTTGCCTGGGATGTCTCATGTGCTGGCTCACGGAGCGTGAGCATTTTTGCCAGTGCTTTATGGCTGAGGAGAAACTGCCAGGCTTTTCCTTTGTATCAGCTGTACAGGAGATGGGGTTGCTGGGCACAAGTACGGCAACCAAGGCAGAGCAGCTGCTCTTGTGAGGTCACAGCAGCGGTGCCACGTCACAGCGCTGTCAGCACAGCGCCGTCCCGGAGCGCGCAAGGCCTCGCTGTCCAGAGCGGCTCTTGCGCTCGCTGGCTGCGGGAGGATCCTTGTGATCGAGGATTTCTCAGCAGACGGTCTGCACCCCGAGAGGAGTCTTGATTCTTCCCTTGGGTGGCATTCAGTGTGCAAACCTGCAGAGGACTGCCAAAATGATCAGGAAAGTCTGTGCCACGGTTTGCACCGTTTTTTCTGTTGTCTACACCGGCTACTACCTGGTGCAGCTGACGCGTAAGTGAAGGTTTATCCTGGGGGTGACATCACCTGGCCTGTGCTTCACTCTGCTCTTTATGCCCGAGGAGTGAGCGAGTTGATTTGGGAGAAAAATGACCATTCAGCTGCCCCCACTATGGGAAATCTGTTGCCAACAGGGTCAGTTCCAAAGGGGGTGTCTGTACCAGGCGCTGGGTGGAGAGTATTTGCAATGGAACCTGCAGCAGGTTGCGTTCCCTGCACGGGACAGTGTGTGGCAGTGGAGTCTGTCATTCCTTCAGCTTGCTGCTTCAACCTAGAGCACCTGCAAAATGCAGACTCTAAGGAGGGATCCTCAGAAACACTTCTAAACATTCTGCGCTTCTCTCCGGGAGTGAGGGAAAGCATCTTTGGCTGCACATTCTGCCATTTAGGGGCCTTGGCCGTCTGACTTGACCCTTTATGGTGTGCCAAGACACTGATTCCCTTGGTGATGCAGCACAAACTCCAAACCAGTTAGGGTTTGATGCTGAACCCAGGAGGGCTTCCCAGGGCTTTTTAGCAGAGTGCTGCCAAAGGGAAGAGGTCCCATGGGGGAAGCTTTCCTTGGCTACGGTCTTCAGAAAATTGATGGGCATTACTGCATGCAATTTGTGAGGAAGTACGTAAAACGCAGCAAAGAGAAGAGGAAAACATTGCTTGAGCTGTTGGGCAGAACAGAAACTCTGGCTTGTTAAAAAGCAGCAGGCAATTCCATGACCATGTTTCTATTTCTCTTGTGGCACAAGAGGCCCAAATGTAGACAGAGCCTAGGGCACTGTCCTTGTTGTTCTCTGCATTGCCGTGGGAAAGAACGGTTGGTCCTGGAGGCATGTTGGGAAAGGGGAAATGCTCTCTGTTGGGACTAGATGGTTCTGTGCTACTCCACAAGACAGGCACGTTTCTAAGGGCATCTGGCTCCTTTTCCTTTGCTCTCTGCAGGTCACCTGACACGCGCATGGAGAAAAGACGCTCCTTTGGTGAGTGGCGAAGGAACTTGTGACTTTGCTGGCGTGTAAGAATAGTGGGGCAAGCTGTGAGCTTGGCCTGTTGCAAGAGAGAGTAGAATGCCAGCCTGTGAGGCTGATAAAAAGCCCAAGAGGCTCTTGGCCTCAGCAGTAGCAAAGGGAGCACTGCCTCTTTCCTCATTTTCCAATGAAAAGCCTTTCAAGAGATGAAAGCCAAGTCTGGCAGCTGAAATGCACAGCAAGATGGAGTCCCAGCTAATTCACCCATCTTCGTAGGAGTTTCATAACTCTGCAACCTACTTGTGCCAAACTCTGTGATTTCCCTCTTCTGACTGTATATGCAGCTCAACAGAAATCAGCTCGTCAAGGAGAAGATGTTCCCTGTGTCTCTTACTGCTCTCTGTCTGCAGGGCTCACCAGCAGGCTCCGCATCTCCTCAGGCTCCCTCTCCTGCTGAGGAAGAGGCAAAAGAGGAGCAAAACAACATCAAGACGCCAGCTGCTGCCCCTGCACAGCCACAACATGCAGAGCCAGTGAGTGGCACCTGTGGTTGCCAGTGCCTTTGGTGCAGAGCCAAGCTTCAGGTTTTGGATGAGTCAGCCCTTGGTGCTGGTGGCTGAGGGTGCTGAGGGCTCTGTGTCTGCCATGGCCTAGTGCTGCTTCAGCCAAGCCAGGCACCCCTGGCTGATAGCTTCAGAATTTGGACATGGAAGCAGCTCTTTGCTGGGATGCTGGGAGGGCCCAAGAACATCTCTTGGCATCAGACAGCGGGCAGCATTAAATTAGGGCCAGTGTAGAAGTGAGCCCCTTGGTGCCCCGTGTCTGTGCAGGCTGCCTGTGCTCAGCAGGCAGAGCGTTCCAAAGGCGCAGACCACAGCCTTGCAGGATACTCAGGAGACACTGGCCCCTGGAAAGGACCCTGGCCCTCTGCATGGGCTAATTAGCTGCAGGAGCAACATAGACTGCCCTGCACTTGCACAGGGTGCCAGCAGAGCTTGATGAGGAGAATCCTAGGCAACTTAGCATTGTAAAGAGCCGTGGGTCTGGGAAGGGCTGGGATGCAGCTCTGAAGGGCCACTCCTTCAAGCCTGAGATGCAGAGGGGAAAGGAGTGCAACAGATCTGAAAAGGCGCTTGCTCTGGGGTGTCTTCTTAGACACCTGCATGCCAGCTGCGGGCTATCTTAGTTGTTCAGGTGAACAAGGAAGTAGAAAAGCAACAATGCTGCTCTGGGGCCGAGCTCTGATCTCCTTCTGGATCTTTGCAAATGCCACAATACCTTGTGGCAGGCCTCTTGCAGAAAAGCTGATAAAATGTTGCATGTAAGAGTCAATCCATGAGCTCCTGTATCCAAGTAGCCTATGGGGTTTTCCCTTTGCCTCTGAGTAGGGGACATCCAAAAGCCCCCAGCCAAAGTGGCCAGGCGGTGGCTGACAGCACCTCCCTAAGGCCTTGCCTTTGCCCTGTGCTCAGCCACCCTTCTGACGGGCAATCCTTTCCTCTCCAGCTCCACACACACTCTGCACTTCAGCGTGCCGCCGGAGCAGCAGCGCCTGCGGCTGCCAGCGCTTGGCCCAGCAGCCCAGCCCGGCAGCCCCAGAGGAGAGAGGAGCAGAGCCCGAAGACCCTGAGTACGTCTGGTGTATTTCTTGTCTGCCAGAGCACTGTGTTGTCTGCGTGTCTCGCTGTTGGCCGTGGCAGAAGCTCCTCCTCGGTTCAGTGTCTCACAGGCACTTGGGACTCCCTGCAGAGCCTGTGCCTGTGCTCTGAGGCAGCGACAGAGCGCTGGGGCTGCTCCTGGTGCCCCTGAGGGCAGCTGAGACTGCCTTGGCTCTGCCCGGGCTGCTCTCCGTGCCAAAGACAAAAGCAGAGAGGATTGCTTCTGCTTGAGCTCGCCCCAGTGGGGCTGCACTTAGGTCCATGTGTAGAGTGGCATCTGTGTTTCACAATGAATGCCTTGCACTGCTTTTATCTTTCAGGGAGCATTGTGAGTCTGGGCCAGCCAAGACAAAGGTACACGGAATTTGAACCACTTGGACGAGGGTAAGTGTGATGCCTGCTCCTTATACAAAAGCGTGGGCCAGGTCTTTGCCTGGTGCAATATCAAGTGTCAAGTCAGGCAAGCTCCAAACATGGTAAAACTCAGCCTTTCCCTCCTGACACCTCTCAGGACTGCTGAGTCAGGGCAGTCCAAAGGCATCCTCAAAGCCAACTGGGTGCCGGCAATGTCCTGCTTGCAGCAAGGAGCAGGACCCTCAAGATCTCCTGCCTCTGCAGCTTTATGGCCTAGAAGAGCACCTTGGCACCCAAAAATTATCAGACTCTCAACCACAGTCTTTGGATTATGATTCTTCTTCACTTTTTTACATGTGCAAGAATGCACACCCACACATGGGTACAGTTGCCCTTAGGTTTGGAACAGACCTAACTGGGCGTGTGCCTTGGAGATTTGCAGCAGCCCCTGGTCTTCATGCTGGAGCTGGGTTTGCTCTTGCACACCCTGCCCTGCATGGCAGAGCCTGGTGGGCTGACGAGCTACGGGCTGTAGAGACGCTGCAGCCAGGCACTTTCTAGAGAGGCCCGGCAGCCTGGGGACGTCTCCTGCCTGGGCTTGCTTTCACTGCCACAGACTGAAGGGCTTTCTCTGCTGCTGTTTTCTTCCTAGGGCATTTGGAGCTGTTTATAAAGCCCTCGATGCCAGCACAGGACAGCAGGTAAAGTGTCGACACCCCTGGCAGATTTTGAATCTCTGGAGTGCTTTTCCTTTCACTGCTGTGAGCTCAGCCTGGAGCTTTGGGTGGCTGTTCCCTGTCTGCAGAAGAGGCTGTTGCTCTGAAGCACAGTCTTGGCTCAGAGTGCAGAAGGCACTTGGGACGGGCTGTGCTGCTTCTCCTAAGCTCTGCTGTCCCGTACCGGGGCAGTTTGGCACAGCTCGCTGCGTCGTTGCACAAGCACTCGCTCCGTGCTGCCTGAGATCTCGCGCACGGAGCGACTGCTCAAGTTAGTGGTTTCCAATGTCCTTTTAGGTGGCCATCAAGATCATGAGCCTTCATGAGAAGAGATCCGAGGAGCTGGCTGTCAATGAAATCCTGGCCATGAGGGACAACAGGAACGCCAATATTGTCAGCTACTTAGACAGGTTGGGCTGTTGTCATGTCGCTGTTCCTTTAGATAGGGCAAGGCAGAAGAGAGCCAGCCCTTTGGTGCGTGGCAGAAAAGGGAGCTGTTGATGATTTCTCTAGTCATCGCCAGGGCATGGCAGGAGGTGGCACTCAGCATGCAATAATCTCTTGTGGCACACGTAGCTTGGAGAGCAGGTGCAAAAGCC
>NW_027635670.1:131263-309162 GCF_903797595.1 Erithacus rubecula
CTAACAGAAATGTTCTCAGATATTTTTTAGAAAAGAAAGAGGATGATTATAGCTAACAGAGGCATGAAATTTTTTGTCAGGAGAACTGTAGAATATGTTTCTTTTCTTGATTAAATCAACCCACCCTAGCTTATAATTATTTATGATGATGATGATGATAATGATAATAAACCCACCCGCTTGTAATTATGAGGTATAAAAGATTACTGTATGTATCTGTAGAACTTCCAATAAAAAGCTATTTCCTTCCACCATATCCGATGGTAGGATATTTGTTGTAATGTCCTTCGCCTATTAAAGATTAATATCTGTAATAGGGTGCCATGTGTTTCAAAGAAACACTTAAGAGAAGCATCAAGCAGTCATAATACTTCACATATGTGCCTTTTTAAGAGGTATTTAAGAGCAAATCTAGATTCTCTGTTAATTAATTTTAATTCTCTATTCTTTATTGCAGCACGCTGGGGAGTGCCTAGACACAGATCTTACACTTTGTCAGGAACTGACATACCCTCTGATGGGACAACCTACAGAACCTGCTCTTCGTCTGGAACTGACACAACCTCTGGTTTGTCATTCTACAGAACCTGTACTGTGTCTGGAACTAACACAGCCTTTCTTATGAATCATAATGACATCAATTGTGTGCATTTCCTTGCTTTTTAAAATTTACGTTCTCTGAACAGGATCCTTTTGGCTTCCATTTGTACTCCAAGAAATCAGTACACCTCGAGGTCCTGATCCTGATGGTAACTTTCCTTTTCAAGTACTTAGAGCCACATGGATATGGGTGTGGAGGAACTTTGGCGAGGGAAATATGCAACCAATCAGTATGATTGATAAAGCATAGTTTGATTTATTGAAGGCACCATCTACATTTATAATCCAAAATATAATGACTTCAGCATATTTGGCATAATTTCATTGGTTTTCGGTACATATGCCTCTCCCATTATTGGCTCTTGCGAGCGTGAGATAACCACCCCTTCTACTTTTTTTGCTAAGCCTGTATATGTGCTTTTTAGCAGCACACATATTTCCTCTATCCTCTATATAGCAACAAACTATCCATCTCTTCCTTCTCTCATATCCTCTAGCTGCAGTAGTATCAATTTTATGAATAGGCTGCTATAGCCTGACCTTGCTAATACGTGCAGTTTAGCAGCTAGATTCTTGCACTGAACCCTCTGAGGAGCCATTTTCATGGCCTGCTAATAAGGCCTCAGCTGAGCCACGTCCGTTGCTTGTTAACCACCCATCAACATATGGGCATGGATATGGGCTCTTGGGCAGCATCTTCCTTCATGCTGCACAGCTTCTATACCAAAATACCTAGAATAGTTAAGTGCAGACATAATGCAACAATAAAATAAGTACTATCAGAAATGTTCTGAGACTTGTTTCAGAGGAGAAAGGAGGCGCTGAAAAGTAACACGGGCAGGAAAATTTTTTTCATGTCGACTGCACAATTAGTTTGTTTACTGGATTGACAAAACATACCTAGCAATTATAATGAAGAGGAGTAAAAGATGTTTGCAAATATTGATAACATTTCAAATAAGGTGCTATTGTTTTCCAACACTTTCTAGGCCTGGATACTTGTGCTAATGGCCTTTGTTCTGTAAACAGTATTATGGATAATTGGGTGCGATGTGTTGCAAATAAGCACTTAAGACGCAAATATTTATAAGTACTTCAGACATGTGCCTCTGGGAGAGGTATTCAAAATAAAATGTGGATTCTTTTTTGCTAAGTTTTTTTTTGTCTATTTTTTTATTTTAATCCAGGATACTGGAGGGGACCTAGACACAGATCCTACACTTTGACAGGAACTGGGATACCTTCTGGTGGAACACCCTACAGAACTTGCACTGGGCCTGGAACCGACACAACTTCTGGTGTGTCGCCCTACAGAACCTATACTATGCCTGGAACCAACACAGCCTTTCTGTCCAACCATAACTATTTCAGTTCTGTGCACTTCCTTGGTTTTAATATTTACCTTCTCTGAAGTTAATTTCCTTTCTTTGAACAGAACCTTTTCGGCCTCACTTTGTACCCCAACGAATCTGTACAACTCCTGATCCTGCTCCTGATGGTAAATCTGGTTTTCAAGCAGTTGCAGTCACTTACATGGGGCTTCAGAGGCAGCATCTCCCTTCATGCTGCACAGAATCTATAGGCAAATAAAAGCAATAGTTAGGTCCAAGGAAAATGAAGTAACAAAAATTGTGCTAACAGAAATGTTCTCAGATATTTTTTAGAAAAGAAAGAGGATGATTATAGCTAACAGAGGCATGAAATTTTTTGTCAGGAGAACTGTAGAATATGTTTCTTTTCTTGATTAAATCAACCCACCCTAGCTTATAATTATTTATGATGATGATGATGATAATGATAATAAACCCACCCGCTTGTAATTATGAGGTATAAAAGATTACTGTATGTATCTGTAGAACTTCCAATAAAAAGCTATTTCCTTCCACCATATCCGATGGTAGGATATTTGTTGTAATGTCCTTCGCCTATTAAAGATTAATATCTGTAATAGGGTGCCATGTGTTTCAAAGAAACACTTAAGAGAAGCATCAAGCAGTCATAATACTTCACATATGTGCCCTTTTAAGAGGTATTTAAGAGCAAATCTAGATTCTCTGTTAATTAGCTTTAATTCTCTTTTTTTTATTGCAGCACGCTGGGGAGTGCCTAGACACAGATCTTACACTTTGTCAGGAACTGACATACCCTCTGATGGGACAACCTACAGAACCTGCTCTTCGTCTGGAACTGACACAACCTCTGGTTTGTCATTCTACAGAACCTATACTGTTTCTGGAACTAACACAGCCTTTCCTCTAAGTGAAAATAATATCAATTGTGTGCATTTCCTTGCTTTTTAAAATTTACGTTCTCTGAACAGGATCCTCTTGGCTTCCATTTGTACTTCGAGAAATCAGTACACCTCGAGGTCCTGGTCCCGATGGTAAGTTTCCTTTTCAAGTACTTAGAGTCACAATGGATATAGGTGTGGAGGAACTTTGGCTAGTGAAATATGTAACCAATCAGTATGGTTCATGAAGCATAGTTTGATTTATTGAAGGCATCATTTACATTTATAATCCAAAATATAATGACTTCAGCATATTTGGCATAATTTCATTGATTTTCGGTACTTATACCTCTCCCATTAATGGCTCTTGCAAGCGTGAGATAACCACCCCTTCTACTTTTTTTGCTTAGTCTGTATACGTGCTTTTTAGCAGCACACCTACTGCTTCTTTCTTCTATATAGCAACAAATTTTCCTCCTCTTCCTTCTCTCATATCCTCTAGCTGCAGTAGTATCAATTTTATGAATAGGCTGCTATAGCCTGACCTTGCTAATACGTGCAGTTTAGCAGCTAGATTCTTGCACTGAACCCTCTGAGGAGCCATTTTCATGGCCTGCTAATAAGGCCTCAGCTGAGCCACGTCCGTTGCTTGTTAACCACCCATCAACATATGGGCATGGATATGGGCTCCTGGGCAGCATCTTCCTTCATGCTGCACAGCTTCTATACCAAAATACCTAGAGTAGTTAAGTGCAGACATAATGCAACAATAAAATAAGTACTATCAGAAATGTTCTGAGACTTGTTTCAGAGGAGAAAGGAGGCGCTGAAAAGTAACATGGGCATGAAGATTTTTGTCATGGCAACTCCCCAATTAGTTTGTTTACTGGATTAACAAAACATACCCAGCAATTATAATGAAGAGGAATAAAAGATGTATGCAAATATTGGTAACATTTCAAATAAGGTGCTATAGTTTTCCAACACTTTCTAGGCCTGGATACTTGTGCTAATGGCCTTTGTTCTGTAAACAGTATTATGGATAATTGGGTGCGATGTGTTTCAAATAAGCTCTTAAGTTGCAAATAGTTGTAAGTATTCAGATATGTGCCTTTGGGAGAGGTATTTAAAAGAAAATGTAGATTATTTTTTGCTAAGTTGTTTTGTTTTTTTTTTTGTCTATTTTTTTATTTTAATCCAGGATACTGGAGAGGGCCTAGTTGCAGTTCCTACACTTTGACCCGTTCTGGGATACCTTCTGGTGGAACACCCTACAGAACTTACACTGGGCCTGGAACCGACACAACTTCTGGTGTGTCACCCTACAGAACCTATATTGTGTCTAGAACCAACACAGCCTTTCCGTCCAACCATAACTATTTCAGTTCTGTGCACTTCCTTCGTTTTGAGATATACATTCTGTGAAGTGAATTTATTTTCTCTGGCAGAACCTTTTCCACTTCGCTTGCTACCCCGGGGATCCACTACTACTCTCGCTCCTGCTCCTGATGGTAACTCTGCTTTTCATGCATTTAGAGTCACTTAAATGTGCATTCAGAGGCAGCATCTCCCTTCATGCTGCACAGCATCTCTAGTCAAAAACCAGCAATCCTTATGTGTAAAGATAATGGAGTAATAAAGTATGTGCTAACAGAAATGTCCTCAGACATATTTCAGAAAAGAAAGGGAATGGTGAAAGGTAGTACAGGCATGAAAATATTTTTATGGAAGACTTCAGAATAACTTTATTTACTTGACTAACAAAACCCCACCTTGCAATTATAATGATGAGGAGTAACAAAATCTCTGTAATATTTGTAGATCTTCAAATAATGTGCTGTTGTTATCCGCTATGTCCAAGGGTAGCAAACTTGTTGTAATGTTCTTTGCCTACAAAAGTTTAATATCTGTAATCAGGTGCCCTGTGTTTCAAATAAGCACTTAAGACAAGAATCATACAGTCATAATTCCCATATGTGGCCTTGTAACAGGTTTTGAAGAGGACATGCAGATTCTGTCTTGATTTGGTTTAATTTTTATTTTTTTAAGTGCTGCATGCTCTGGAGAGCCTAGACACAGAACCTACACTTTGTCTGGAACTGACACAACTTCTGGTGTGTCACCCTAAAGAACATATAGTGTGCCTGGAACAAACATAGCCTTTCCTTCAACCCATAACAATATCATTTCTGTGCAATTCCTTGGTTTTTAAAATTCACTTTCTCTGAACAGAAGCTTTTCGACTTTGCTTTGTACCTGAGGAAAACATAGCACCTCATCGTCTTGCTCCTGATGGTAAGTCTGATTTTACAGCAATTCTAGTCACATGAATGTGGGTTCCTAGCCAGCATATCACAGAATCACAATGGTGGAAGAGATTTTCAACATCATCAAGTCCAACCCACGCCCTAACAGCTCAACTAAACCATGGCACCATATCCAGTCATTTTTTAAACAAATCCAGGGATGGTGAATCCACCACCTGCCTGGGCAGACCATTCCAGTACTTTATCACTCTGCCCATAAAAAACTTTTTCCTAATATCCATTCTATATTTCCCTTGGTGCAACTTAGACTGCGTCCTCTTATTCTGTCACTTGGTGCCTGCAGAAAGAGACCAACCTCCACCTGACCACCAACACCTTTCAGAAGGTTGTAAAGAGTGATAGGCTCATCCCTGAGTCTCCTTTTCTCCAGGACAAACAATTCCTGCTCCCTCAGCTGTTCCTCATAGGACTTCTGTTCCAAGCTCCTCATCCCTCTGGACACACTCAAGTGTCTCAATGTCTTCCTGAACTCTGGGGCCACAGCTGGATACAGCACTCAGGATTGGGCCTTACTGGTGCCAAGCACATGGAAAGAATGATCTCCCTTGCCCTGTTGGTCACACTATTCCTGATACAGGCCTTTGGCCCTCTTGGCCACCAGGGCACACTGCTGGCACATGTTCAGTCAGCTCTTGACCATCACCCTCAGGTCCCTTTCTGCCTGGGCACTATCCAGTCACACCGTCCTCAGCCTCTAACATTACAGGACTTGATTGTGGCCAAAATGCACGACTCACCACTTGCACTTATTAAATCCAATCCCATTGGATTCTGCCCATCCATCCAACAGTTTCAGCTCTCTCTGCAGAGCCCTCCTACCTTCCAGCAGATCGACGCACGATCCCAGCTTAGTGCAATCTGCAAATTTACTAATGGAAGACTCAAAGCCCTCATCCATATAATCAATAAAAATACTGAACAGAACAGGCCCCAGCACAGAACCCTGGGGGACACCACTGGTGACGGTTTGCCAGCTGGATACAGCACTGTTCACCATCACTCTCTGGGCCCAGCCATCCAGCCAGTTCTTAACCCTGAAAAGAGTGCTCCTGCTCAAGGCACGGGCTGCCAGCTTTTCCAGGGAATGCTGTGCAAGACTGTGTTCAAGGCCTTGCAGAAGTCCAGGTACACAACATCCACAGCTTTTCCTGCGTCCACCAGGCAGGTCACCTGGTTATATAAAGAGAGACCAGGTTGGTCAAACATGACCCTTCCCTCCTAAACCCGTGCTGGCTGTCTGTGATATCCTGGCCATCCTGTAAGTGCTGTGTGATGGCACTCAGTATAAACTGTTCCATATGCTAGCCTGCTACTGAGGTCAGGCTAGCTCACCTAAAATTACTAGGATCCTCCTTCCCAACCCTTTTGGGAATGGGCGTCACACTGGCCACCTCTCAGTCATCAGGAAGCTTGCCAGTGAGCCAGGACTGCTGGTACATGATGGAGAGCGGCTTTGCAAGCTCATCTGCCACTCCCTCATCAGCCTGGAGTTGATCCCATCTGGTCCCCTAGATTTATGAACATCCAAGGCACTCAGCAGTTCTCTGACTGCCTCCTCCTGGATAACAGGGGGACCATTCTGCTCTCTGACACCATCTACCATCCTGGCTGTCCTGAGCACAAGTCATCTTCTCACTAACCACTGAGGCAAAGAAGGTGTGGAACACATTTGCCTTCTCCTCATCTGCACTTGCTTAGTTCCTTCCTGCATCCAGTAGAGAACAAAGGTTGCTCTTACTCTTCCTTTTGCTATTAATGTTTCTGTAAAAACATTTCTAGTTATTCTCTACAAAAGTTGCCAAATTAAATTCAAACTGATTTTTGGGTCCCCAGATTTTTTTTCCTACCAGCCGCAGCAACCCTTTTAATTACTTCTTGAGAGTCCTGACCCTCCTTCCAAAGATGATACATCGTCTTTTTATTTCTAAATTTCTTCAAAACCTCATTAGACATCCAGGCTGAGTGTTTGCCTCATCACCTCATCTTGAGGCACACCAAGACAATCTGTTCCTGTGCCCTCAAGATCTCTGCTTTGAAGCACACCCAGCTTTCCTGGACTCCTTTGTTTCTAAGAGCTGCTTCCTAAGGAGCTCTCATTGAGTAAATCACCTAACTAGGCTGAATCCTGCTCTCCAGAAATGCAGTGTAAAAGTCTTACTGGAGTTTCTCTTCATTTCATGAAATGTCAAGAACTCTCTAATTTCATGATCACAGTAACCCAAGCAGGCTCCAACCACCACATCTCCCACCAGCCCATCTCCATTTGCAAACAGCTGGTTGCATATTGTCGTTCCCTTTGTGGGTTCACTCCCCAGCTGCAACAAAATTTTCTAAGAACTCTAAGATCTTTCTGGACTCTCACTTTTCAGCTGTAGTAAGTTCCCAGCAGATGTCTGGTTGAAGTCACCAACAAGAACAAGGGTTGGTTATCATGAAACATTCTCCAGCTGATTATTGAATAAGTTGTTCACCTCTTTGTCCTGGTTGGGTGGGTTATAACAGACTCCCAGTAGGATGTTTGCCCTGTTGGCCTTGCCCTTAATTCTTACCCACAGACATTCAACATCATCATCACTTCTTTCAATTTCCATGGCATCAAAAGCCTCCCTAATACAAATGGAAGCCCCTTCACCTCTTGCCCATTTCCTGTCTCCTCTGAGGAGCTTGTAGCCATCCAGTGCAGTGCTCCAGCTGTGTCAGTCGTCCCACCATGTTTCCGTGATCGCGACTGCATCACAGCTTTGCTGTGGCACCACGGCCTCCAGCTCCTCTTGTTTCTTAGCCATGCTGTGTGCATTGGGATACATGCAGCTCAGCTGGGCTACTGATTTCATCCCAAGCTCAGGCTCACCATCCTTGGGTCTGCCTCCACACTGCCCAGCTGTATTCCCTTCCCCCTTCAAATGTATTTTACAGCTCTCTCACGGAGTTCGGCCAGTTCATGAGCTAAAAGTCTTTCTGCCCTTTACAGTGAAATGGAGCCCATGCAGTTCCATCGGGCCAAGGGCCTCCTAGGTGCATCTCACTTCATACTGCACAGATTTCTTGCATGAAAGTGTAATGATACTTAATTATGAACATAATAGAGCAGCAAAATTAGTGCAAATAGAAATGTTCTGAGACTTTTTCAGAAAAGCAAGGAGGTGGTACAAGCTAACAAAAGGGCTACTGTATTTTTTTGCTGTTGTTTCACAATTTTATGGAGATTTTTTTTCAGTTTGGGTTTGTTTGCTTAGTGTGTTGGATTTGTTGATTTTGGAGAGTGGCGGTGGTGGGTAGTTGGGTTTTTGGTTTTTAATTCACTTTTTATTGTTTTACATTTCTTTCTCTTTATTTTTTCTTTTTCTACTAAAGGCATTTACTTTTCTTTCTCTTAGAAATCATTAGTATTTTTATAATAGCGTTTCCTTGTAAACACAACCAATTCAGTTTGGTGCATTTCCTTGCTTACAACATTTACCTTGCCTGAAGTTAATTTCTTTTCTCTGAACAGAATCGTTTCCTCTTCGCTATGTACCCCTAGGACCCATTACTCATCTTGGTCTTGCTCCTGATGGTAAATCTACTTTTCAAGTAGTTAGAGTCACTTATATCTGGGTTCTGAAGCAGGACCTCCCTTCATGCTGCACAGCATCTACAGGCAAATAACAACGATAGTTATGTGCAAAGATAATGGAATAATATAATTCATGGTAACAGAAATGTTTTGAGATATTTTTTAGAAAAGAGAGGAGGTGGTGAAAGCTAAGGCAGGCATGAAAATTTTTGTAAGGGAGAGTGTAGAATAAGTTTCTTTTGTTGATTATATCAACCCTCTCTCACAATTATAATGATGAGGTGTAAAATATCTCTGTAAGTATTTGTAGCACTTCAAATAAAGTGCTCTTGTTTTCCACCATATCTCAGGGTAGGATACATGTTGTAATGTCCTTTGCCTAAAAATGATTAATATCTGTAATCAGATGCCCTGTGTTTTAAATAAGTATATAAGAATCAAACATTTGTAAGTACTTCACAGATGTGCATTTGTCAGAGGTAATTAGCAGCAAATGTAGATTCTGTCTTGATTTGTATTTTTCTTTTTTTTTTTTTTTTTTAATTCCATTATGCTGGGGAGAGCCTACACAAAGACCCTACACTTTGTTAGGAACTGACATACCCTCTGGTGGGTTACCATACAGAACCCACTCTTTGTATGAAACCCACAAAAGCTCTTGCGTGTCATCCTAAAGAATCTATACTGTGTCTGGAACTGATACAGCCTTCCAAACATAAGAGTATCAACTCTGTGCATTTCCTTGGTTTTTAAAATCTACTTTCTCTGAACAGAATTTTTCCAGCTTCCATTTGTACCCTAAAGAATCAGTACACCTTGTGGTCCTGCTCTGATGGTAAGTTTCCTTTTCAAGTAGTTAGAACCACATGGATATGGGGTCCTAGGCAGCATCTCTCACAATATTGTACAGCTCCTGTAGGCAAATAGCAATAGTTAAGTGCAATGTTAATGCAGCAAGTCAGCACTATCAGAAATGTTCTGAGATTTGCTTCAGAGGACAAATGGGATGGTGAAAGCTAAGACTGGCATGAAAATTTTTGTCAGGGTGACTGTTACATTAGTTTATTTTCTGGATTAAAAATACACCCTTGCAATTATAAGGATGTGAAGTAAATATGTCTGTAAATATTTGTAGCACTTCAAATAAAGTGCTATTTTTTTCCAACACCTCCTAGGGCAGGATGCTTGTGCTAATGTCCTATGTCCAATAAAGATTAGTATGTATAATCAAGTACTGTGTGTTTCATATAAGCATTTAAGAAGCAAACAGTCATAACTACTTCACATACGTACCTTTGTGAGCGATATTTAACAGCAAATGTAGATTTTTTCTTGATTTTTTTCTTTTTTTTTTTTTTTTTTTTATTCCAGCATGCTGGGGAGAACCTAGACTCAGATCCTACACTTTGTTAGGAACTGACATACCCTCTGGCGGGACACCCTACAGAACCTACTCTTTGTTTGGAACTTGCACACCTTCTGCTGTGTCACCCTACAGAATCTACCCTGTACCAAACCTCTTCAGGATGCCTATTATAAAATGTCTTAATTAAATAAATTATCATTAAACCCTTTAAATTCATTAATATCAAAACAAATAGGGAAGTGCCTGATAAAATGTCTTCCATTTGAGCTAGGAGTTTCTGCAGGAACTGTTATGACTCACAGCAATTTTGTTACCCCCCACCCCCCGGAGGACTTGTTCCAATCACACACCCCTGGGATGAACTGATGCTTATGAACCCAAATAGTGCAGTGAGAACTCAGCACAGAAACACCCCCTGCACCTCTCTGTGCTGTCCTGGGCATTCCGATGCTTTGTCATCTCCCACAGCTCACAGCTGCAGCCTGGGGCTCACAGGGAGCCAGCAGTGTCCTGGGTCTCTTGCTGGGATGCTTATGATGGCATCGGTGGGGGCTTCTTCCTCTCCCTTGGGAGGAGGAGCACACTGATGTTGGTAACCCCATCCTACCCTGCTTTGGGTCCATCCGAGTTTGTTTTTCATAGGTTTCCTCCTCAAAGTCTGCTCACAAGCTCCTTTTTATTCCCTTGATTCCAAATTCTGCAGATTTTTGGGCTTTCTGTCATCTCCAGAACTGTCTGTACCTGATGTAGATGAGGGACACTGCAGTGATCTGTGCCCAGGCTGGCTCCTGTCCCTATGCTGTCCCTGCACTCTACCCCAGCACTGATGCAGCCGTGGGGCTTCCCCCCACGCAAAACAACTTCTGGCACTGTGAGCTGAAGAGGAAAACCAAACCGGACTGTGCTCTCCTGCATGTGAGAGAGCTTCCTCAGGGCTGGAGTGGCCTGGGCTGGATAGAGCCAGGGGAGTCTGGAGACAGGACAGTGTTTGGCCAAAGCAGAAATCATGTCACTGATAGTGCCAAAATGTCACATTTCTTGGGCTCAGGGCACGGAGGGTACAGGACAGTGACAGCACGAGGTTGAGGGGATATGGGACTCACCAATCTGCTGCTGGAAGAACCTGTGTTTCCTGTGCACTCAGAATAGGTATGGAGCATCCCCCAAGCTATCCTTAGAATGGGCTTTGCTGTGACTTTTGCTTGTCCTGCTGCAGATTTTGCAGACAATTGTGCATAAAAGCATTTAGTAGAACCAGAGTTGGGGCTGACAAGCTCTGCATTTCCAGGATGTCTCATTGACAGGGTGAGATGATATCAGTGGACTCTGTATCAAGCTATGGGTGCCTCAGCAAGAGAGGGTTTTTTTCAGGATGATTATACCTTCATCCTTACTACGTTTTCTGTGACATTTGCATCTCTATTTTATAAAACCTCAGAAATCTTAATCATCTTTGGCTCAGTGAAATGTTATTAACATCAACAGAAGTGATAATATTTTGCATGTAAAGATACATAAATTTTGACATTTGGGAATAGGAAAAAACAAGGTTGATGCCTTGAATCCTGTCTGCTACTGTGGATGGAAAAATATCTTTTGAAGTAGCACCCTAAGTCTCTGGATGGCCAGAACTGAGGTCCAGCAGGCTAGACAGGTGTTTAATACCGAGTCTTTGATCTGTCATGCCAATAAAAATTACAAATTCTTAAAACCATATATTTATTTTTAAAAAAGTATAAAGGAGCAATGTTGTATTCTCTGTGTGTGTGTATGTGTGTTTGTGTGTGTGTGTGTATGTGTGTGTGTGTGTGTGTGTGATGCCTTGAACATACCACATTATGCATGTGCATCTCCAACTGAAGTTAAAGGAAGTTCTATGGGTAAATCAAGGTAAGCAGAGATTTTCTGTGTCATGGCATGATGTGATTAAAATCTTGGCTATAGTAGAAAGCCGTGAGGTTTGTTATGCTTCTAAGTGGCCTGAATTAATAATGCCTATAGTATTTAAGGCCTAAAGTTCATACTGACTACTTTGAAGTCAACTACTTTGTTGAAAGTTATGATCTAAGTTGTAACTGAGTGTTGTTGTCTGTATGTTAACTGTCTTATGGTCTGTATGCTAACCATCCATTGTATCTTCCCTTTGTTAAAATGTTCTGTGTTCTGTGTTCCTAGTTGTTTGTCCCTCACCCCATCCCGTACCTAATCCTGTATACTCCCATCCTTCCCCCAGATCAGCATACTGTAACAAAGACTTGTGGGAGTGCTACTAAGAGTGGATACCTTTTCAAAACTTTATCTGTTAAAAACACCAAGGACTAAGAATGTTACCCTAAGTAAAGAAAGCTGCTGAATAACATCCAGGAATCCCTCGCCTGCTAGCCATGACCTGAGTGGCACTCCAGTAGTGTGATCCCCATGGACAATGAGCCAACAGTGTCTTCCTAGGGATCCCATGAGGATGGAAGGCCCAACTCTGCCAGTGATGACACAGCTGCACTCCTCCTCCTCCTCCATGCTGTTCAGGGCAAGCAGCAGTGTGCGCGACTCCCACCAGACCTGTCTGCCAGCCCTGTCCCCAGAGCTGTCTTTAATAAAGGCCGTAAAAAGGAGTTTGGTCTCCTGGCCCATTTTATTACAGCTTGGGGGGCTTGTTGGGATAGCTATGCCCAGAAGAGGACCCAGGACAGGATGGCTGCCCGCCCTTATGGGACTCCGAGGGACAGCTGGCCGTACCGGATGAAGGAAGACAGCCTGGGGACCAGCAACGCGGAGAAGCTCCCAGGTGAGTACAGCTGGCGGTGGGAGCAGGAGGCGAGTGAGTGGGGTGTGAGTGAGATGGGGGCCCCCCCGCCCTGTGCTAAAAGTATAAAATCTATTTCTGCTCAGTTTTGAAAGGTAGCATGTCTAATAGAATCAACATCAGTTAATAGCTGTGAAAGAGCTATAGAGGTTGCATTGGTCTGTTTTGCCAGCCAGCAGCCAAGCTTCTTAAGCTGGCCAAAAGCTCCTGCACTAGCTATGCCTGGAGTAAAATGAGATGCTGCAACAATTTGTCCTGTGGACCAGAATTGTACATTATCCTGACAGTCAGGCTTAAAGGCGTGGGCTAATCTTTTGGTGCAAAGGTGTTTCCGATGGGCCTGTAAGATCATTGATGTATTGGGTGTAAGCAAAGTAAGCCTTCCTAATGTACATGGACCCCCTCTCAATCTGGATGGTATACCTGGCCAAGCTCTATCTCCACAAATCAAAAATATTCCTGGAGGTAAGGCAATAGGTGTATTTGCAGACACTGAAATGTTGGCAGAGGTATAATTACACCATTGTGAGGCATTCCAATGTACTGGGAGGGTTGCATTTAATAACACCGTGTAATTAAGTCCTGGTCGTCGTAAGGACTTACCAGAGTAATTAAAGATCACACAGGCATCGGCTTGGACTGATCCAAGTAATTCCAGCTCTCGGGGTTCTAATGCTGCATGCCCCAAGTAAGGCACCCATTGATCCCAAGAATCAACATTAATTTTTGGACCCGTAGTGTTGCAGGTTGAAATGTCCCTGGGGCATGGCCAGGTGTCAAGAGGTATACCTACTAAACAGGTGGAAAAAGGATTGCCTGGTGATGCTAAGGACAGGCAGATGGCATCCTGCCCGGTTTTGTTTGCCAGGGTAACCCAGATACTAGTTTTAGGTTGTGTTGGGGCCTCCACTGGTACCCATGCCTGTATTGGGAGGATGCTAAGAATTGTAATTCCCAAGATGAGGTCGTCGGAGCCTCCTAACAACAGCATCCCAATCCTCCTCTCTTATATTACGGTGTCGTGAAATGCCTATATCTTAAGAACAGATGACCCTGAGTGCTACTGTAGCAAGGTAGCACTCAATTTGTTTGATAGCGTGCAGAAGGTACCAACGGACTAACAGTTGATATCTGTTTTCACAATTATCAAAAACAAGTTCAGCAGCTCCTCGTGAGCGATTCTCAGTTTCATTCTGAGCATCTTGGTGCCAGCTACTTCTATGGAAGTCCCACATGCACTGCCTGCATACAGGTTGCCACAACTATGATTGATGTACCCAAAGTTTTTGTTTACACCCCCCACAACAGATTAACACCCAAGCACCACTCCCATACCCCTTAACACAGCTTAAACACCGCCTTCTCCCTAGTCCAATACAGTCACAAACCCTTAAGGGTTCCTGAAGAGCAAATGTCTCTAAATCAAGAAGGGTTGTCCACTCAGTCCTCTTCCTTAGAAGGCTCTGGAGTTGCAGCACCAGTGGCTGTACTGCTAGATAGTCCCTCAGGCGTTCTCTTTCTTGATGTGTCAGGAGTGGAGCTATCTTCAGCTGGGGTTTGTGTGGTGTTGCCATCAGTCACTTGTTGTATAATTATATATTATATATATATATATATATATATATATATATATATATATATATAATATATATTTTGTACTAAAAGGTGGACTTGCTCAAGACTTTTCCTTTTTAGTGGCCATTGGTCTATTGGGAAGTCCAAGTAGTGGCTGCCATCAAAAAGGCCATTGTCCATGCGTAGCACCAGTCCCATTTGAGCAAGCACATCTCACCCGATTAATACCTGTACTTCAGTAGGGAGGTCCATAACTGTCACTACAGCTAATACCGTATTTTGTTCAATAGTAATGGATACTGGTTCACAACTTTTCTGGACCCGTCCTGCTCCACCAATGCCTCGACTGCCTCCAAATGATTTTGCAGAGGCCAGGTAGATGGCCAGTGATGCCATGCAATAACTGTAATGTCTGCACCAATGTCCCATAAGGCTTGAAGCCATTTTTCTTGAGGGCCATACCATAAAATAACTTCCACTACTGAACGTTGTTCTATTGTGAGGGACAGTAGTACCAAGCCTCATGTAGATCCAAATCCACTGGCTCCTCACACAGGTCCTTGTGCCTCCTTTATCAGTTGCTGCTGTGGGACCAGCTGAGCTATACAGCTTCCTGTAGGAATACTGATAGGAAGAAAATGTGTATGAGCCATGACCATAATTTCCCCTGTATAGTCTGCATCGACAACTCCATGTTCCACAGCCAAACCCTGTAAGGTGGTTGAGGATCTACCAAAAAACAAAGCCCCATAAGATTGTCCATTTAACATTAAAGGTCCACACACTCCAGTAGGGATTTTTACCAGTTTTGTATCCTTTAAAACAATGTCTGTTGCGGCTGCCAAGTCCAATCTGAGGCTGCCTCTTGTTGCTGGCTGGAGTTCGCTGGCTGGCAGTAGGGAGGGACTGCCTGGAATGCCTGGGAGGTGTGGGCCGCAGCTTGTGTCCTGGAGCAGAGTCCCTTTGTGCTTGCTCGTCCGCTTTTGTCTTCCATCTGCAGGCTTCAGTTGCATGAGAATCAAGCTGACAGTTATGACACCACACATTTGTAATCCGACACCCACGGCATAGGTGGCCGGACTGACCACATCGAAAGCAGTTACTAATTGAACAAGGCTTGCCAGCACTCTGGAAGTCAAGAGGTTTTAGTGGTGCCAGTGCAGCAGCGAAGGCTTGGTTCTGAGACTCCAGCACAGCAGCAAAGGCTTGACTCTGAGACTGCCCCTCTTTTAAGGTTGATGTCGAATTATTTACTGCCCCTCAATTAACATAGCCTGAGTTCCCTGAGGGATTTTACTCATACGTTCTTAAAGCTCTACTACTTCCCAATTGCCTGGTAAAGTAGTTATCACTGATTTTACCTGGGGATTGCGATTCTGAGTAATACATTGTTTTAAGTTGAGCTCTCTCCATAAACAGAGGTAACCCTGATCTTTCTATTGCTGCAGTAAGTTTGTCAACAAAACTAGAAAAAGGCTCCTGTGGGTCTTGTCTAACGTTCCTATAAGATGGTAATTCCCCTCATTCTGGTCTAACCCTATCATATGCAACCCGAGCTAACTGCATTGCCTCTTTTACTACATCTGGCCCCAATAAAGCTTGACTCTCGGGTGTGGCCAATCGACCAATCCCCATAAGCTGTTCTAATGTGATCCTGTGAGGCGGATCATCCTGTGCTCTCTGAATAAATGCAGCATCCTGACAAAGACCCTGGAAGTGAGCCTGCCATAGCATAAATTGTGAGCTTGTCATAATTAGTTTGAAAACATTTTTTACATCCTCTTGTGTCAATAACCCCGTTCCCCAAATATAATTAAGCACTCACTTTGTTGGTTCCCCATGCATGCCAGCTTCATTAACTGTACTACGAAGCTGCGTTAGCAATTTCCAATCTAAAGGAGTTATTGATGCTTCCATTCTATTTTCCCCGGTAGGGGTAAATGCAACTGAAAATGCTTGCTGTGTTGCACTCAGCTCCTGTAATTTTGCCACATAATCCCTTTTTCCCATCACTATTGCTTCCTTCATGATCTCTCCCCATTCCACTCTACCCTTGATTTTACCTCTGTTTTTTGGGACCTTAGTATCACTGGAATGTGCCACTGTTTTTTCTAATTCAGCTGTCTTCTTTGAAGGCAGCTCCTCCTGCTGTGTTAACAGCAGGGGGGCAGAGGGCACTGCTTCAGAGACAGATTTAGGAGGTAATAAAACTTGCTGTGTAGTTGGTGCTTGAGGAAGATTGTCTCCTCCAAAAACATACATCCCTGGCTGTGTAGCAGGGGGTTTATTTTGTCCTGTGGTGGACAGCATAGTGGGCGATTTGCCATCCAAATGCATAGAGGCAACAGCAGCAATAATTTTTTCTGCCTTATATGCCTCTAAGCAATTGATTATGACCCGCCAGGGCTGAGACAACTTTTTCGCTACCTTATCCTTATCTATAACTGCTCTATACAAACAATCCCCAAGATTTTGCCACTCCTCAATTTTAAAAAATTCTTTTGAGCCAACATGTCTATTTGAGAGTGGACCACAAAGGACTGATGTGGATTAGACTATCCAGGGTTAAATTGCCATTACAAAATTTATTTAAAAGAAAGAAGAGGAAAAGAAAGGGAGGGGAGGAGAGGGAATGTGTAAAGATGAGACACCAGCACTGTCCATCTTCAGCAGGATGATAGCACCAAAGCAGACTTCAAAAAGAAACAATTAAGAGGGAACCAGTGTCACTGCAGGTGTGTTGAGAAGTCATGGCCTGAAGGTCTGGACCTCAGCCAACAGGGAATTCCCCAAAGGATTTAGGATTCATTTTCTTGAGGCAAATTACTGTGAAGAATCAAGACTAAATTTTACTAAAAAAACAGTTGTGTCAGTGCACGGTCATTTGCTGAACTGATTGAAAATCAGCACCAAAGTCAGGCCTTTGCTCATAGCTCACAACCTCACTTTTTCATTTAGTCTTATTTTGATAATGGGAACCTTACCCTTTTTTGGTTTTTGTTGGGTTTTTTTTTTTTTTTTTTTGGTTTGGTTTTTGTTTCCTTATCCCTTTTATTTGAGTAGTGTCTGTCAAAAACCATTTGCTTTCATAAGGTGGTTAGTTTACACTGGAGGCAGCTGCTCTGTGAGCTCAGGCCAACCCTGCCCTTTAGATTGTCTTTAGATTCATTGCAATCTAGCCAGATTGTCACATATATTTTTAGTTTAGGATGATCTTGTAATACAATTCCAGCTTCCACACAGAGTTCTTCCAACAGTCTAGCTCAAGTTAATGAACTTCAGACCAATTAACTTGTCTTTAATCTTCAGGATATATCCTTCCTCTCTAACATATGCAATGTCAATCAGTGTCCTGTGCTGAAAAGATCCACAGTCCCACTGATCAGAAGCAAACAGTCCCATGAGCAGAAATAAAATATAAAGCCTAAAAGCAAACTTGACTTCCCCATTCTTTCTTCCCCTCAAAAATAAGAGGAATTTGGTCAGAAAAGGAAAATTATTGGTTTGTTTAGTTCTTTGAAGCTTCAGCTAAGGACCAACGTATTTGAAAACTTCTTCACCTTAAACAGATCCAAAATAGATGAATAAAAAGAGTCTGAAAAGAAAAGCTAAAGCTGCTTTCCCACCTTGGCTTCACTGGGAAATAGCACTGCACTGTGTTAGAATTCTCACTAGCAAGACAGACCAGGGAAGGAAGCCATGCATTCACCTCACTGAAGCAGGGGCATTTTCAGTGGAATAAAGGAGCTTTGATTGGCCCCACGTAGAGCCAGGAGGCACAAGGCTGAGGAGGGGCTGAGCAGTCTGGCTCCATCTTGCTAGGACCTCCCAGCAGGGCCCATAAATTCAGACGGGGCTGTGGGTTGAACTCCCAAAAGACAGAAAGCTGCACTGCCGGTGCCCTGCCATCCTGATGGAGACAGGGGCTGGTCATGGCTGGCACAGGTGTGATGTCACGTTCCTGAAATGAGGTGTCACCTCCCTGCAGTTGGTCGTGTTTAGTGGAGCTTATAAAACACATTTCTCTGAATCAAGAGAACCTGGAGGCAATTTGCTAAACATAATTTATTCCATGCCCTTTGTGGCAATAAACAGAGCTCTTCAGCTTTCTCAGACAGACAGTAAGCTTAGGGGAGCTTTTTCAGACAGCTCAGCTCAAACCTATCTAAATTCAAAATCTTGCATTCACAAATACTGTGTAGTTTCTGAGTTCTCCTGGTGTCACCAAGTCCAGAGATGAAATGACTGTGACCCACCTGCAAAAACCCACTTTCTTGTTCCTATGTAACTGGCAGTTTTGTACAGACTAAAGAGAGACAAATAGTTTGTGACAAAGATCAAACTCCTATTAAGTTATCAAACACAGGGGTCATGGTAAGACTCAAAGCCAAGCTCTACCACTTTGATTGATGTGGAAACCCTCCTGTGCCTCCTGGGCAGGATTCCTATGGCTGGCAGAAACTCTCTCTGCCTCTGATGGCTCTATGACAGCTTGCATATATAAAGCATATCTGGTTCCTCCTCCTCCTGAATTGCATCCCTTCAGGCATCTAGAAAATAAAGAAGCCACAAAGGCAGGAAACAATCTGCTAGACATAAAAATCCAGAACTGGACCTCACCGATTAGCTTCCCCACAAGTGATGTTGATTGAAGTCTGTGAAGTCATGGTGGTGAATATACAGCTTATGAAGTCTATAAACTGTGGGGAATTAAGAACATAGTTAACCATATATACTTTGACTTGATGAGCATCAAAGATTAGTCTCTTCCATATCATAAAATCATTACTGCCTCTAGCACAGATAGGCTTTACTTTATTTGTCAACCCTCTAAAATATTAAACTTTTAACCACTCTTGAACAATTACACAGTGTCACTGTCATGTCACTTGAGCAATTACCACAATTGCAATTTGATGTGAGCTTTATAAAACAGAATTGTACTGCCAATCCTTCAAGCCTGAATATTGTAGAGAAATAAATACATATATATAGACGAGACTATTCACTGTCAGAGTTTTCAGAACACCAATAATTTTGTTATTTTGTGTTATCTTTGTGTAGATTGAGCTACATTCTCCTAAGAGATTGCAAACTCTGCTTCTCTTCAAACCACTTCTAAGGGAGATAAATTATAGTACTATGATTTTTTAAGTAGCTCAAATACGTGATGCTACCTGTCTAATAGAACACTTGCTGTGTTAAAGGCTGCTAAGGCTGTCAGAAATTGCACAGCAGTTTTGCATTAAGATGTAGCCCTGAGAACTAAGAAATTAGTCTTCTCGTAACACAAGTCTCCTTATTTTTGCAAGTTACACCAAACTCTCATTAGCTTACTACCACACATAGGCATAAATTTAAAAAGCATGCTATTTCATCCAGAAAAAAAATTCCAGTGCCATGGAACGGCTTATGGGAGTTCCATAATTAAACAAAACAGCAAAGAAAGTTTTTGCTGGGGGAATTGTGTCTGATGTGTCATAATAAACTTGTGTCATAATAAACTTCTTAATATATGCTAAATATTTCAGAACAGACCACTGATTTAGAATAGATATGAGGAAGAAACTCTTCTCATTGAGGGTGGTGAGGCCCTGGCATAGGTCGTTCAGAGCGGCTGCGGCTGTCCCATCCCTGCAAGTGTCCAAGATCAGGCTGGACACGGCTGGGAGCAGCAACCTGGGCGAGCAGAAGGTGTCCCTGCCCATGGCAGGGGCTGGAACAAGACATTTGAAGGTGCTACGACATGTGAAGGTGACAGACACCAACCAAGAATAAAGGCAAACGTGATCTTAAAAAGTCGAAGTGCACTAACTGAAAGCAGGCAAAGCCTGGAGTATCAACAAACGGGCAGCGGAAGTGCAGAACTCACCGGACAGTCTGCCGGTGGTGCCTGGAATGGTGGTGATGCTGCTCCTCCTCCAACATGATGAGCTGCGACGCTCGGAGGGCAGTGGCTCCCGGCACCGCAGCAACTGCAGGGCTGGGACCAGCTGCAACAAATGCGGAGCCACAGCCGGGAACTCCACAGCTGCCGCGGACGTGCACGGTGATGCCACAATGCCCCAAAACAGGCTGGGCTCTGCCGGGGCTCCCGCTGCTCTCCCCGCCCTCCCGGATGTGTTTTAAGGCTTAAGGGCTCCCCACGGGAAAATAAAAGTGCAGGTCACTGAAAACACCGACTGACACCAAAGCCACACCAAGATGTGCGAATCCTCAGGACAGCACACTCTTGGGCCAGAGAGAGGAATGAACAGCCAGAAAGTTTCAAATGTCTGTGCACAGAATTCAAAGCAGGGCGCTCTCTGGAACAAAGGAGCTCATTTCCCTCCATGAGGAGAGAGTCAGGGTTACGAAAGGTTCTCGTAAAACCTCTTGAACGCAGATATTTTGAGCCCCGATGTGAGCGTGTATTTCAAGCAGCAAGTGAGTAAACGCCATCCTACAGGATCCTGGAAAAGCACTTGCTTCTTCCCTGAGCACTGCTGTGCTTTCTGTAGCTCTGTTTTTAAAGTTCCTGTTAAATTCTCTGTCTGCACACCTAGCATGATTTAACTCTTTGCTGGCATCAGCCACTGTATCCCGAGCTTCTTTCAAGTTTTGTCTTACAGCCCCCCTCCATCAGGATACATGGGATATATCCTTAAGACTGAAGGTTTTAATTGCAAGAGATAAAAACTCCATAACATTTCACACTGTCTGGGATAAGTCTCAAAACTTCATTTCTCATTTGTGACTTGATCGCTGTAAGTGGCTTTCAGCTGCGGTTTTGCTGATTCTGTGTCATGTAATTTTTTAAAATACATTGTACCAAACAAAATAATGGGGGATGGAGGGTATGTTGTGTGTTGTCTCATTTTTTCATTATTATTTCTGAGAGATTTTAATGCACAAAGTCGTGATTTTAAAACAAATAAAATAATAAAGTAGAGAGCAAGACAACAACTAACTCCATGGAAAAATCACAGAAAAGTGAGGTTTAAGTTTGGATATCTGAAATAAAGATTGAGTTAGAAAATGCAGACCTTCCCTCAGTTGTCTTCTGTTGAGAATTGGTTAGAAAGCCGTGGACACAACTGTGGATACGGCTCAGCTGAGGCCTTGTTGCGGGAGAGCAGCTCCTGCTAAGTAGTAGCTAGGCCTTGCTCTTAAGCAGATTTTGCTGAGCAGCAGTGTTTGCTTTTAAGAGACTTTTGCAAAAGCAATAGGGCTAGCATAATTTGCAGAGTTAGTCGATAAGTAATACATATGCCCATTGTTCAATCAAGGCCTTAACTTCCAGGGAAGCACGTAGCAAGCGAGGTATAACCCTGGGACAGATACTATATAGCAATAAGTATAAGAATAAGGGAAGTAGGAGCAGCGGGATAGCACGTATACTTTTTGGCTAGAAATTCAGTAGGCGTGATTATCTCACACTTGCAATAACCAATAATAAGAGTAAGCGTACATAGTAAAAACCATTAAGATTGTACTAATATGAATAATGCTGATTTATGCTATGTTGGGCTATAAAACTGTCTGATGCTCTCGATAAAGTTGGATTATGCTTTATCAATCACATTGATTCTCTGGCTGATCCCCTCACTATTCCTCCACGAGCGGCTCCGCACCCACGCAGTGGCGCCCGAACAAGTGGCTTCCGACCCTAAGGCCTTCTAACCATCGGGCTCGTTCCACCGCACCGTCGGAGGTAAGCGAGTGGGGAAGCTCCAAGTTGCAGCACTTGGAGGGCAAAGATTCCTGTATGCTGGCATACTGCTGGTTTCCGTGCCTGGTTCTCCACATTCCGGAGGCTCGCCATCCCGATTACGCTGCCGTACAGTGTTTCACACGACTGTGGTAAAGGCTGCAATGTAATGTGCACACGCAAATTAAGTTTTGATTCCTGAGCTGCCCTCTTCATTAGCTTAAAAACTAAAAAAAAAAAAGGAGCAATTATGGCTAAGCAGACAGGACAAGCAGCTTTTAATTTATTTAAATGCTTTTTAGAAAAGCGAAAGGTGGAAATAGTTTATAAGAAGGACTTACTAAAGTTATTAGACTATGCTAGGGAGAAAGGATTTTTTATTGCTCCTGAGGAGCTATTTACAGTTGAGGAGTGGAAAAAACTAGGAGATTGTTTAGCTTGGGAGGTCATTTGGAAAGATAAGACAACTAAAAGGTTAGTTCAGCCTTGGCAGGCTATCTTTAACTCTTTAGAAGCATACCAGGCTGAGAAAAAAATGGCTGCTGTTGCGTCCGTACGTTTAGATGGTAAACCTCTTGCTGCAGAGCGAGCTGCACAAGCTGGTATGTATGTTTTTGGAGAAAATAATCTTCCAGATCCACCCACTCTGTCACAATTTACAATGCCACAAAAATCTGTTTCTAACGCAGCTGTTCAGTCTCCTTCTGTAGCAGAGCCCTCTGCCTCTCCCACAAATATAACGAGACAGCAAACTGAGCAAGTTTCAGATAAGGAAATTGAAGAAAAAGCAAAGATAAAAGTAGAAATTGAGGCTAGAGATTGGAATGAAATCATGGGGGAAGCAATAGCAGCTGGGGACCAAAATTTTGTTGCAAAATTACAGGGAGACTCGATAGTTAAACAGTAGGCATTTCTGCTTACATATTCTCCTACTGCAGAAGGCATGCAGGTAACAATAGCTCCTTTGGATTGGAAGTTGTTAATGCAATTACGTAGTACAGTAAATGAAGCAGGAATACATGGGGAGCCTACAAAACAAGTGCTTAATTATATTTGGGGTTCAGGACTATTGTTACAAGAGGACATGAAAAATGTTTTTAAACTAATTATGACACAATCACAGTTTATGCTATGGCAGGCTCATTTTCAAGCTTTATGTGAAGAAGCTGCACGTATTCAAAGGGCACCTAATGATCCACTTAGGGGGGTCACAATAGACAGATTTATGGGAATAGGTCAATTTGCCAGGATAGACGCCCAAGCATTATTGGGCCCAGATATAGTAAAGGAGGCAATGCGATTAGCTAGGGCTGCATATGATTCAGTTAGAACTGAGAGAGGAGAATTACCATCCTATATGCATATTAGACAAGGTCCACAGGAGTCATTCTCTAGTTTTGTGGACAAGCTTACTGCTGCAATAGAGAGAGCAGGAGTACCTCAATATATGCAGAGGCCACAGCTTAAGGAATGTCTTACACAAAATAGGAATGCACAAGTAAGATCAATAATAGCTACATTATCAGGTGATTGGACTGTAGTGGATTTGTTAGATCGTATGAGTAAAATTCCACAAGGAACTCAAGCTATGTTAGTTGAGGCTGTTAAGGATTTAACATTAACTCTAAAAGGCAGGCATTCTCAGGATCAAGCTTTTGCTGTTGCTGCACTTGAGCCATTAAAGCCACATAAATTTCAGACTGCTGAGAAGTCTCACTCCAATGTGAGGTGTTTTCCATGTGGGCAGAATGGCCACATACGACGAGACTGTCAAACTACAAATGTTTGGTGCCGTAACTGTCAGCGTAATTCACATTGCACAGCCGAGCGTGAGGGGAGGCGGCACGAAGACACCGACTGCGTACCAAGTCACCCAAGTACCTCCAGTAGCCCCTCCTTGTTCCCTGCCTGCCAACGTCAGCCAGCCACCGCAACAGGTTCCTTGCTCCCTGCCGGTGAACTTCAGCCAGCCTCAAGAGGGAGCCTTGGCCTGGGCTTGGCAGCCGCAATAGACATTGTACTTAAAGACCCTAAACCTTTAAAGGTTCCTACTGGGGTTTGTGGACCTTTAATTTTAAATGGACAATCTTATGGAGCTTTATTATTGGGATGATCTTCAACTATTTTACAGGGACTAACTGTTGAACATGGAGTTATCAATGCGGATTATACAGGTGAAATTATGATTATGGTTCATACACATGGTTCCTCCTATCAGTATTCCTGCAGGAAGCCTCATAGCTCAGCTGATTCCACAACAGCAGCTGATTAAGGAGGCCCAAGGACCACTGCGAGGAACTGGTGGATTTGGATCTACAGGAGGTTTGGTATTACTTACTCTTACAATGGATCAGCGTTCTGTTGTGGAGGCTATATTACGTTTTGCTCAACAGGAAAGGCGACTTCAAGCCTTATTGGATACAGGTGCTGACATTACCATTGTTGCTAAGTGTCATTGGCCATCTGATTGGCCACTGCAAAATCGTCTGGAGGCAGTTGAAGGGGTTGGACATGGATTTTACAAAAACTGGCTACAATGATCTCTGAAAGAGCTGTTTCTCAGAGAGTGGAGGATGTACCCATTGACATTACTATTTTACAGGGAAAAGATCACCTCATGGGTGCTCTCACACAGCTCACAGTGGATCATCAGACACTTATTTTGGAACGGCTTTTTATATCTGTGCAACCTAGGACACAATTACCTGCTGAGGTACAATATATGGGCAGAGGTTACGTGTGTGTTATTGCTCCCACAGGACCCATTTGGGTAGCCAGCAAATGGATTTGTCTAGTGATTGATGACAGAGGCTGCACCTCCTCCACCTCAGACCCATGAAGAAGAGGAACAAGAGGAGAGAGAGCAACTGAGGGATCATCTGGCAGTACAACCCTTAGTCCAACAACTTGAGAGTCTTCTCAAAAGGAACATTAAATGTTTACCTCTTTCTGATTTGGAAGAGTTTGCTATTTACCAACCTTCATTATTTGTTGATCAAATTGAACTGGGAAAGAGACAATGTTTAAGCTGTAATAAAAAATGTAAGAGAGGTGCATGGGTATTGATAAAATGTGATAGATGTAAGGAAAAGTGTTGGTTACATCAAACACACTTATGGCAACCTGTGTGTCTTATTTGTACTGAAAAGCTGCAACATACTAATTGGCAGCGAGAAGCTTTGGCATTAATTGACACTCACTTTTCCTCAGAAGGTGAACAACATGATCGCCAGCAACCTTCTCTTGTAACTGTAGGATATGTTGTTGAAAATTGTAAGAACAGGTATCGATTTTTAGTACGTTGGCATCTCTTGTTTGCTATCCAACAGATAGAGTGGTTTGCTGCTACAGTGGTACTAAAATCTGTCTGTTCTCGGGACATCCCAGATATTACACATCGCTGTTGTATACCAGAACATCAATGGGATGATGTTATTAAGGGGCATCTTCAGCCTAAATCTAGGCATGGTAATCTTAGAGATGCTAATCTCTTCCTTCATCCTGACTGAAGCATGGATACCAACACAACCCAAAACTAATGTGTGGGTTACACTGGCAAATAAGACTGGGCAAGATGCTATATGCTTGTCTTTATGAACACCAGGTAATCCTTTTTCTACATGCTTGGTTGGTATCCCACTTGATTTCTGGCCATGTCCTGATGCACTTTCAGTCTGTAACATTTCAAATCCAAAGAACAATGTTAATTTTTGGGACTTATGGGCTCCATATTTAAAGCATGCATCTTTAGAACCCCAAGAATTGGAATTGATGGGGTCAGCTCAAGCTGATGCATGTGTGATGTTCAATTACTCTAGAAAATCTTCACATCAGCCAGACACAGTTTTGGTAAATGCATCTCTTTCAGTGTATCGAAATGCTTCACTGTGGTGCAATTCTACTTCTGCTACTATCTCAGAGTCCACAAACACTCCTTTTGCCTTGCCCCCAGGTGTATTTTTGATTTGTGGGGACAGAGCTTGGCCAGGCATACCATCTAGATTGAGGGGAGGACCATGTACCTTAGGAAGACTTCCCTTGTTTACTCCTAATGTGTCAATGATTTTACAGGCACGTCGAAGACATCTTCACATTAGAAGATTGGATCATGCTTGCAAATCTGACTGTCAGGATAATGTCAAATTTTGGTCAACTGCACAAATTATAGCAGCATCTATTCTTACTCCAGGTGCTGCTAGTGCTAGAGCTTTATCTCAAAGTGATTAACTTGGCTGTTGGTTAGCAAAACAGACTAATGCTACCTCTATAGCTCTATCACAACTTTTGACTGACGTTGATTCTGTTCATCATGCTACTTTGCAAAACCGAGCAGCTATAGATTTTTTGCTTTTAGCACAAGGCCATGGATGTGAAGACTTTGAAGAAATGTGTTGTATGAACCTTTCTGATCATTCATAAACAAATAAGTGATTTGAAACAGCTGACTACTCACTTGCAAGAATACACTGGATTAGGTTTAACTGATTGGCTAAAGTCATTACATTTGGGGCCATGGCTGACATCTCTTTTACAGCACCTTATAATAATTGCACTTGAAATTGTGGTTGTACTTCTGCTTGTTCTGTGCATTTTTCAATGTTTGCAGAAAAGCATGACACGCATAGCAGAGTCTGACATGAGTCATGCTTTTCTTGCACAAAATAAAAAAGGGGGAATTGTTGAGAATTGGTTAGAAAGCCATGGACACAACTGTGGATACGGCTCAGCTGAGGCCTTGTTGCAGGAGAGCAGCTCCTGCTCAGTAGTAGCTAGGCCTTGCTCTTAAGCAGATTTTGCTGAGCAGCAGTGTTTGCTTTTAAGAGACTTTTGCAAAAGCAATAGAGCTAGCATAACTTGCAGAGTTAGTCGATAAGTAATACATATGCCCATTGTTCAATCAAGCCCTTAACTTCCAGGGAAGCACGTAGCAAGCGAGGTATCACCCTGGGACGGATACTATATAGAAATAAGTGTAAGAATAAGGGAAGTAGGAGCAGCGGGATAGCACATATGCTTTTTGGCTAGAAATTCAGTAGGTGTGATTATCTCACACTTGCAATAACCAATAATAAGAAAAGGTGCACATAGTAAAAACCAGTAAGGTTGTACTAATATGAATAATTTATGAGTATTATGATTTATGCTATTTTGGGCTATAAAACTGTCTGATGTTCTCAATAAAGTTGGATTATGCTTTATCAATCACATTGATTGTCTGGCTGATCCCCTCGCTATTCCTCCACAAGCAGCTCTGCACCCACGCAAAGTACACACTCCTTTTAATTTCCTTATATATTTATTGGGAAAACTGAGTTGTAGTTTTATCAAGCTCCTCTTTATGGTAAATAAGTTCATGAACGGCAAATGAGAAAGAATTCAAGTGTTAAAAATCCCAGCATCCTCAACAAACTATGTGGCTTTCTCAATCTTATCTTTCTTAAATCTTCACTTCCCCTGCCTGGGGAGCCATCTCATATTTATTCTACAAGTTAAGAAGGTGACAGACAACATAACAAAGGTCTGGGCAGGCACTCATGACACTGACCTAAGAGGTAGCAAAAGTCCAGAAAGAGTAATTTCAGAATCCTGAATAATGGATAATTTCTAACCTATTCCTATGCAGGAGATCTGAATTTTAGAAACTGGAATTCAGGTGTGAAAGGATTCTTAACAAAACTTGCATATATCCATACATACACATACACATACACATACACATACACATACACATACACATACACATACACATACACATATACACATACACATATACATACACATACACATATACATACATACAACCTAAAGTCCTGAGTATCTGAGTATATTTCTGACTAGGCAAGGGCTACAAAGGATAACAGCTTGAAATCATCCTGAAACTGCAGCTTCTGGTTGATTTCTTCAATTGTTCCCAAACAATTGAAATTGAAAAGAAGTGGGAAGAAAAAACCTACTGCATTTGCAGAGCTCCACAGCTATAGGACATTTCTCAGCCCAGCTGCAGAAATGGAGCGGAACTGCATTGGAAAGCTCATGAGGTCCAAGCTCGAGCTGCTCTTGCTGGACATTGCATGGTGATGATAACAGAGCATAAGGATTCATAGAAGCTTTTCCAGCCTGATAGTTGTCCTTAGCTTCTCCAGCCCACCACAATTTGAAGAAATCATCTATTTTCTGATCGGAAAAATGATCATGTTTCAAGGCAAGTCCCTGAGTAGGTTTGTCTGTTTCACTGTAGATAAAGAAGATTTGATTAGAGAGAGTCAGAGGTTAACAAACAGATTTAACAAGACTTAACAAAAGCAGGTTAAGAAAAGGATGTTCACTCTCTCATGTGCCCAGGCAAACATCTATTCTGCAATAAAGGAACTTCTAAAAGTTACTTTGGACACTGCCATGATGACTTTTAAACCCATTTCCTGATCTTTTCTTGGAAATTATTAAATATCTTTTATTCTGTTTCTTAAAACTCCTAAATTTTAGGGAAAAATTTGGATTTTGGTACCTCATATGTCATCACAGAATTAGGAAGGGAATTTTGCTTAAAAATCCTTGTAGGGAAGATAAAGTTATAGAAATTGCAGATCCTAGTTTTTGCTACAGATGCAGGACACCTTTCAATAAGTGTTAGTGGGATAATAGCACTAAATAAATGGGAAGACCTTACATAAAATACAGGGGATAGGTTCCACCTTTGCCTGTATACACCTCTGTATGATCATATTTTAGCCTTTGCAGAGGTTTTGAACAAGATACAGAGTTAAGCTGTGAATAAGCTCATGGTTTGTCTCTGAAATGGGTAAAACAAGAGCACAGCTCAGCACATACACTGAGCACAGCTTTGGAAAATCCAAGTAATAACACAATGTCATCTCAGGTCATCCACTAAAGTGAGGAGGACAAAGGGAAAAATCAGCATGAAAGACTGATTATCCAGATAGAACAGGCAGTAATGTCTGTTTGTTTGTTCCCTGGAAAACCACCATCAGTTTTCAGTCATTTGAAATAATCTTTTCTTGTCTGGAGTTTCCAAGGGTTACTGAACTCAAAACAAGACTAACTGCACAGATGGAGGCACACGGATGTGTCTGACAAAGATTTGTCCAAGCAGCACATCCATCATGATCTGGAAGGAGAAAAGGAAGGAATGTCATTGGCAGCAAAATGAAACTTGGGCATCTGTATTAAACTGTCTGGGTAGGTTAGTGGTCAGTCCAGTGGTTAAGAGCTCCCAGCAGCCACTTTGAAAGTGCCACATGTCCAGGGAGATTTAGGTGCAGGCAGCAGAGTACAGAAATTGGAAGGCATAAGAGGTGGATGAGCCTTAACAGCTCTCAGAAGGAAGTACAGGTCCAATAAATGAACTTAATTTGACAGAAGAAGGTCTTGGTTTATCAGGCAGTACAGAACAACTGAAGGTCCTTCTGCAAAGGCCTGATCTAAGCAGGCAGATACAGAAGGAGTAATCTAAAAAAAAGCCCACTCTGATATATATTTTTAGGCAGTGCTTGGGGGTCAAGTATGGAGGAACTCTTGCACATGCCAACATAACTGGTCTGAAGGAGATGATCTTTGCCTGTACAAATTATGATCAAACCCAGCTGCTGTACAGACAGCATGGCAGTGTGACAAATACAAAGGTATTTATTGTCATATATACATACTTTACTTTGATTGGAGCAGTGCATCAGGAGAGACAGTAAAAAACAGAGTCTGTAAACAAAACTGCTGTTCAAACCAAATACACTGACAAAAGCACCTGCTCACCTTCCCAGTGCAAGGGAAAGCATCAGACCTTTTGCAGGACAGAGGATGAATTTTCATAGCAGACTGGAGAAAACAGTCTATTAGAAAGGTTTCCATGTTTATAAACTAAAGGGGGTTCTGCAACACAGGTTTTAAAGCAGGCAGTGCCAAGGGAAAAATTCTGCCACAGGAAAGGGTGTCTTGTCATGATGTTATGCAATAAAGGCTCTTCAAGGGGCAAAAAATATGAGTGTTTGCGTTCTGTTTGACAGAAAAAAAGAAGAAAAAGGCATAGAGGCATTTTGGAGTTTTCCAGAATATTCTCAGATAATAACTCATGCAGACTTGGTTCAAAACTGGGAGTATAAAGAATATTCAGATGATAGAAATAGTCATTGCATCTGACATCATCACATAGAAACCTATCCAAGCAGCTAGAGAGTATTACTGCAACTACATAGTTTGGCCATAAAACCATATAAAAAGGGTATTTGAGTAGCATGAAAGTGCTCTCTTTTTGATGAAGAATAGTTTATGCTCTATATGCTGTCTCTAAGGGAAGAATATAAATGTAATCTTCAGGACATACATCTAGAATTAGTTTTCACAAATAATACTTTTTTAATATCATGTCTTAGTAATCTGTCTAGTAATCACTAAGAAATATCACCAAAGCTCCTTAGAGATGCAAAGGGTCAAAATCAAGCTTAAATATAAGGAATAATGTTTAAGTCCCAGAACCAGATCCTACAGCTGTATAAAAATTTCTATATACCGATTTCTTTGTTAAAAATAGAAAAATATGTATCACACAGAGAACCTGCTATCGCTATGTTAGTCCATTTTTGTCAAACTAGTAAAAACCCCATCATGAGAAAGTCCAAGATATGGAATGTCGCTGTAGGAAGTGCACAGAAGAGTGAAGGGCTCTTTAGTTTAATTTCAAGTGAAGGGTACTGCTGAAAATACAGATATCCTTTTCTCAGTTTTGAATTCAGCAGTGATTTCTCTTCCCAATATGTACAGAAGTTAGAATACACACATGGACCTTTGCAAGATTATTCATGCTTTGTTTTAATTTGGGAAGGTGTATTGGGTGGGAAGGAAATAGTTCGTTGTTTTGGTTTTGGGGTGGTTTTTTTTAACTTTGATGGCTTTTATTTTCAGGGCATAACCTGCCAAGAAAGGTTATCTTGTGGCCTGGAATTTTGTGCAGATTTTTTCTAAACTTGGGCTGCAATGGATAATGTTACCAAACCTTAAAATTATTATAGTGAGCACTCATGCCATGCCTATGTCTCTAAAAACAAACAAACAAGCAGAAACAACAACATTCAAAAAGCTAAAAAAGAAACTAAAAAAAGAAACAAAGAATCAGCCAGGAAATTGATAGAAAATTCTTGTCAGGATGAGCCACCTCACTCCTTGTGCAAATATCTCGTATCCAAGCACCATGCCTAATGGAAATGGCAAAGAACAAATACAAATACGGTGCTAAGAAAACAGATTTAGTAGGATAGCAGATTTAAGAAGCTATTTCCACAGCACAAGTGCCTAAAGTAATTAAACAATCAGAGGATGACTAGATTATGAGAACCAAAACTATTTCATACTTGTAACAGGCTGAAGTCGATAGTCCTCCTCTGTCCTGTGGAGGAGAGTAAGAAAAGATTATGTGATAAAAAGACAAATGTAGGAAAATGTCATCCCAGTGGACCTATAATGATCATCAAAATATATGACTGATAACCTTACCTATGCAGGGCAACATCTGTATTTAATTTATAGCAAGGGAATGAACTATATTCCTTAAGTGCATAAACATTTCAGTAAATATCAATAATATGACAAAAATATTCAGCTATCAGACTGAGCTATCATTCACCCAGGCCCAGAGCAGAGCAATGTTTTGGTGAGCACATCACTTCTTGCCAGTTCAGGAACTTAAGTTCTTATTTAATTCTCAATTCCATTAAATGCTTCTCCATGTAACACTTTCACAATGCAAAATTCATGCAGTAGCTTTCTAGAAAAAAAAAAAAAACAAATAACAGTACTTCTTTCAAGAGGAACATTATCTCTTAATAACAGAAACTGTCCCAAAATCATCAATGCAACCTGAAAAAAGGCTAAAGCTGCAATCATTGAAAGAATTCTTTAAAGAAACCCTTGCTTCTACCAAGGCAGATATTGTGTTGACCATTTAGACCAGAGCCCTCGTTACTACAAGGGACATGAAGCACATTGCAATATTCAAAGATGTTTATCAGCCTTTTATCCAACAGCAACAGCAGAGGGTGGTTTAAATCCAGACTTAAAAAGGAGAGAGAAAGATAGAATTTTTATATGGGCAGCTAATGGCAGGACAAGGTGCAATGGTTTTAAATTGAAAGAGGACAGATTTAGATTACATGTTAGAAAGAAATTCTTTCCTGTGAGGGTGTTGAGGCTCTGCCTCACTTTGCCCAGAGAAGCTGTGGCTGCCTCATCCCTGGAAGTGTTCAAGGTCAGGTTGGACAGGGCTTGGAGCAATCTGGGACAGTGGAAAGTGTCCCTTGAAGAAGATGAGCTTTGAGGTTCCTTCCAACTCCATTTTGATCCCACAATTCTTAGAAAACCGTCCTGCTGCTTTAGTAAAATTATTTATTAGCTAAATCAGATAGGAGAAGGAGGCCATCTTTAGCAAACCTAGGAAATGGAGGGGTGTTTTTCTGTCTTTGTTGGGTTTTGGTGGGATTTTTCTATTGGTGGTTGGAGAGATGGGGACATCCGAGTTTGGATCAGAAGCCAATTTTATTGAGTATACCAGGAATTTCTATAGAGTTTTACTTGTATGGCACTTATGTAGGGTTTTATTTTTGGTAACATTTTCCCATTGGTTACACATTCTTCATGACCATTGCCTGGTAACATTCTCTTATCACAAAGTTTCACAACATGTTTCTGGGTCACTCCTTGCCCAGGTAGCATTTATGTGTCTCTGTCTCTCCCATGGTTTCTTCTCCATAAGGCTTAAGACACCAGGCCCATTTATCAGTTCCACTGTACTCGCACCATATTTTTCCAACTCTGCATAGAACTAAGGAAAATGAGAAGAAAGGAATAAAATATTGCAGAACTGAAAAAAAATATCTGAAATCAATTCATTTCTCAGCCAGGTTTTCCCTTGATTACTAAGAATTAGTTAGGTTTGCTTTGGTTGAAACACCATATTTCAAACTCTCTCTACAGTAGCATCTTTCATCTAAAGAGTGGAATTTTTGAAACACCTGATCTGGTAGAAAACAGCCACGATCCTCTGAGTTTCCTTTAATAGCACCTGACATCCTTCCAGGTATCAGAACCGTGTATGAGAAATGAACAGCAGAATGTGGGCAGACAGAGAAATGGGTAAACCTAATTTTGTTCAGCTAATTTGTAATCATGAGGGAAGCAAGCAGTTCTTGGTGTGCACACCACTGTCTCTGCTTTCCTTTCGTGATGTAGAGTACCTGTGTGCACACTTGATGGGCTTTAGGTAATAGTTCCTTGAGTGGTCCAGCAAATTGATTTCTAGTTATTTTCACAGATGAGATGGTGAATCTATAGTGAATATATATTGTTGGAAACAATAAACCAGCTCCAAATTAGGTGACTGAATGACTTTTTTCCACTTTCATAACTCAGAGGTGTGGAAGCTCTCTGGACAGAGTTCTAGCTGTCCAAAGGAATTTCTCCAGGCAGCTCCTGCTCTGACTAGAACTTGAAAAGTTATATTTGACATTGTCAGTGGATAATCTGGCCTTTTAAGGGATGGTTCTTGCTGCAGCACTGATTTGCTGACACAGAGAAAAGACAGCTGTAAACAGGCAGTAAAAGCTGGTACTTCAGAGGTAGAAATAGGTAACTTGAATGTTTGTCTAGGCGCAGAAAATATTAATTTTCATCCCTTCTTTGGATCTGAGCTTGGAAGCCTACCAGAAGAGTAGCATCTTTGTGTAAACAGATTGGTTATTACATAAATAAAAGCAATCAGCATCAGTTGCATTTCCATTGCCTCAGAATTGCTTCCACCTGTTGTAACCTGATACCAGAGGTACATGGAAGGTCTTACCTCTTCCCCTACTGTCCCCATCCTATTGGCAGAGAGCCAAAAATCCCTTCCCTGACCCTTTCCTAGGAAAAGCCAAGACCTGAGATGTTCTTCCTCTTTTGCCCTTCCACCACCATGAAATAAAGAAAGGCAAGGAGCCGCTTTTGACCCTTGTGCTTGTCTCTATGCTAAACCGAGCTCCTTCTTATGGATACATAGGAAGAAGTTACAGTTTGTAGCAGTTGGCGACGCAATGTCTTGGGCTTAAATTAAGGTCCCGCTGGTAGCTAGAATCCCAGTTCCAGGAGTTCACGCTTGTTTGTTCGATCGACTACCTACCTCCGTGCTTGGTAGCTGTGATACAGCCCCAGGCAGGAAGGAGGGAGCTGGTAACCTTACTTTAGCGCCAAAGTAAGTCGGCTCAAAGATAAGCAGCTTTCACGAACCACAGCCAGGTCTGCAGAACAGGTAAAGTCCCTCGTGGGAGGCGGGAACCCCGGGAAGTGCCCCTAGGAGCAGGGAGGGGGGTTCCCCCACGCAGACTGGTGGCGAGCGCACCAGCAGGGTGGGCGAGCAGCCTGCAGCACCTCAGCAGCAGCCGCGATTTCAGAGGGATGGCTCCTCTGCATTCTGCGCAGAAACCGCAAAAATAAACCCCGCTCGGAGCTTTGCTGCTCACGGCTCAGGCATTGTGCAGTGACTGGGAAACCCCCCGAAAGCTGTGCAAGGCTGCAGGGTTCCCCCAGGCTTGGCACAGCTGGTGGGACGCGGGATACGTGACAAAAACCCCCTGTGTTCACTTTCTCCCGGAGATTTTTTTTTAATTTCGGGTCAGAAAAGAGTTGTGTGTTTGTGTGGGGTGTGCATGGAAGTGAGAGGCAGTGTGCAGATCTCTTTAGGACAACAATGGGCGCTGGGTTAACTGCACATCAAAAGAGTGTGTTTTCTCAAATTCAAGGAATTTTGCATGCTGAAAAAATTGCAGTTTCTAAAAAGCGGTTAAAGTATTTTGTTTTTTGGCTGTTTTCTGAAATTCCAAACTGTGAATTCCAAAATATAAATTCAGTTTTATTTTGGGATAATGTGGGAAATTTATTAACATATAAAGTGGAAAAATTTTACTCTAATGCTGCTGTGTTTCTTCCAAAATTTTTACAAATACGCAAATGCTTATTAGAAACTGAAAATAAAAGACAGCCACAAACAAATTCTTTAAACTACCCCACCTCCCTTCCAAAATCCCCTGTCCCTGAAAACAGTGAAAAACAAGAAATACCTCAGAAAAATACTAAGCTCCCGCCCGCCATATACCCAAGTTCTGAAAATTTTGAACAGCCTGCTGCAGGACTCTCTGTATTCCCGTCTCTTTCCCTCAGTTTACCTCAGGACCACTGCAATAATAGTTTGGCAGGAAACTTTCCTTTGTCTCACGGGGGGGGGACCGCGTGGCTCATGGTGGCAACCATGTTTCGGCTTCTTCATCTCTTAACCCTTTCTTCTCCTCAATCCCCTTCCCTGTCCCCTTCTCTCCCTCCCCTCCTAACCCATTCCTGCTACCATGTAACTCTACACCGACAGGTTTGGCTAGTTGCTTCTTCCCGGCTCAGGTTACAGTTTCTAATCCTTCTGATTACAGCGAGTGCCAGACTGACTGCCCAGAGGCTACAGACAGTCAAGGAAAAAAAAGTTCAGTTAACAGCAGTGACTCTGTCCCTCCGGAGGGAGAAACGGCACAGCCTCCCAGGCTGATAGATAAAGATACATCTAACCCTATAGCTCAGAACTTGGAAAAATATGTACCCTCACTTGCTCCTGTAGTTTATATGGGTAGAAAAAATGGTAATAGAGTTTATCAACCTTTGTCTTACCATGATAAGAAAGAAATTTGCAAAATTCAGAGGGATTTCGGCCGTGAGAGTGAAATTTTTAAAGGCATGATAAGAGCAACTTTTACTTCAAATGAACTAGTTCCCCATGAATTGAAGGACCTATTCAGGTGTCTGCTAACTCCCTCAGAATATGATTTATGGTTTAATATTTGGAAACATTCTTTAATGGTTCTCTTAACAAAACTTCACCAAAGCCCTGACAATTCTAAAGATTCTGATGATAATCAAATTACTTTAGGTCATTTATGTGGTGAAGGGAATTTCCATTGTCTTGAAAAACAGACTTGAGTGTTATCAAAATTGTTTTTAGATAAAATTTGCAATAGAGCTAAAAAAGCTTTAATTAAATACCAACTCTTGAAGTAATTGGTAGTTATATTAACGTTAAACAATATGCTTCTGAGAATTTTTTGCAGTTGTAGATAGACTTCACGCACAGGTTGAGAGACAAGTGCATGACCCAGCAATCCAGGCAGAACTGATTAAGGAGATGGCACAGCGAAATGTCAATGAAGCCTGTCACAGAGTTATTCTAAGCCTTCCTCTGTATCCAGAATCAACTTTAGCGCAAATGATAGAGGCATGCACCAGCAAAGCAGAATGGTTCAGTGCACCAGAAAGGAATCCAAGGCCAGCACCATCCAAGCCTGTAGCAGCTGAAGCACCACAAGCGAGGAAGCACCCAGTGCCACCTGAACAGCTACAGAATGCCACCTGCTTCCAGTGTAAAAAGCAAGGACATTTTGCTAGGGAATGCCCTCTTAACCAGAAACAAAAGAATTTAAACAAACAAAAAAACTGAGAGCATTCAGCGCAAAGACACAAATATTGTGAGCACTACTTTGGCAAAAGACTCTCTCATAAAAACAAAGGGGGAGGACGGGATAAAAGGTGTGGGTATACAAAAGGAATTAAATGTCAAATGTTCTATTAACCAGGTCCAGCAGCCTCGTGGCCGTGTCAGGCTGGAGACTACCAAAGGTTTTCATTTCAGGTCTACTGATTGGACAATTATTACAGTGGACCTGTCAAGCAGCTTATTAGACAAGACGATATTTCACACGGAAATGGAGAGTGAGTATTTTGTTCTGGGAGACACAGCACCCACACCTTTAGAAATTGAAATAGCTCCTATGATTATGAAACGGAAAATATCCTGCCTCATAATATTAGCATGCTGTTCTCAGCCACCATTCTACCTGGCAGAAGGGTGAATTTTAGCCCAGGCCATTGCCATTCCAGCAGAGGTCACAGCAGATGGTAAATCACCTGAGGCCTACTGGGTAGAAACGGTGGGTGAGGAAAAACCTTCTTTAGCATGTAACCTTACAGATAAATTAGATCATCTCCATATGGAAGGTGTTCTTAATACAGGGGCTGATGTAACAATTATTCCGGAAAGGATATGGACTTCACACTGGAAACCACAACCCGTGACAGGAAAAATTCAGGGTATAAGAGGAATTAAATTGGCAAAAATATAAAAAAATATTGTGGAAATTGAGGAACTGGATGGAAAACTGGCCAGTGTCCATCCGTTTGTTATAGATTACAAGTGTTCCTTATGGGGTTGGGACTCCATGTCTCAGTGGGGTATTAAAATTATTATCTCTAAAACTCCTTGGGATTTTTAGAACTGGCCACTGTGGAGTGACCTACACAGAAATTAACATGGCTAAGTATCACCTCTATCTGTGTACCACAGTGGTCAATGAAAAAGGAAATATTAAGGCACTTGAGCAGCTAGTAGAGGAACAATTGGCAAAAAAAAACACATTGAAGAGACAACAAGCCCATGGAATTCCCTGGTCTTTGTAATAAAAAATCCAGGGAAGGACAAGTGGAGGTTATTACATGACCTCAGAGAAATAAAGAAATTCAGGACATGGGGTCTCCCCAACCTGGGATGCCATCCCCAACAATGCTTCCCCGAGATTGGCAATTGGCTGTGATAGACATTAAAGATTGTTTTTTTCCAAATCCTCCTACCTGAGGGACCTGAGGACGCCCCAAGGTTTGCATTAGCAGTTCCCTCCCTGAATCGAGAAGCCCCAATGAAGCGGTACCACTGGAAAGTGCTTCCACAAGGTATGAAGTGCAGTCCTTCCATCTGCCAGTGGTATGTAGCCTCATTACTGTCCACGGTGAATGCACAGAGAGGGGAAGCTATCATATTGCATTATATTGATGCTGTATTAGTGTGTGCTCCCAATAACTTAATACTCCAACACACACTTGACCTAGTGGTTAAAGATTTAACCTCTGCTGGATTTCAATTGCAGGAAGACAAAGTTCAAAAGATGCCACCTTGGAAGTATCTGGGCTTGGAAATTACTGCACGGACTATTGTCCCACAGAAATTGGAAATTAATTGTAATCCCAAAACCCTAGCAGATGTCCACTCACTGTGTATGTCTTTGAATTGGGTAAGACCGTGGCTAGGCCTCACAAATGAGGACTTACAACCCCTTTTTAATTTATTAAAGGGAGAGATGGAGTTGGTTTCTCCCAGAGAACTGACCGCAGAGGCAAAAACTGCAATTGTAAAGGTACAGAAAGGATTGCAGAGAGGCAGGCTCACCGCTATTAGCTTGAGTTGCCTTTCAAATTCATTGTTTTGGGGACACTTCCACACCTGCATGATCTAATATTCCAGTGGATTGAGGGGCAGAAAGATTCGCTCTTAATCATAGAGTAGGTCTTCCTCTCCCATCAAAGATCCAAAACCATCACTCAGCCACAAAAGCTGATGGCTCAGCTGATTCAAAAGGCAAGGATGAGACTGCGTGAGCTGGCTGGTTGTGACTTTGAATGCATCCACCTTCCGGTCAAACTTTCTGAGGAAGGAAGGAACTCTCCTGAGAGGCTAACCAAAGAAATGTTTGAGCACTTGCTCCAGAGCAATGCCAGCCTCCAAATATTTTTAGACAGCTACAGTGGACAGATATCAGTCCACGGCCCAGCTCATAAGTTGTTCAATGAGGAATTCCACCTCATTCCTCGTGAAAAGAGGAGTCAGAGACCACTCGAAGCTCTCACAGTGTTCGCAGATACATCAGGGCCTCTCACAAGTTGGTGATGACTTGGAGAAACCCACAAACTCAGCATTGGGAAGCTGATGTTGAATTTGTGGAGGATTCGCCCCAAATAGTCAAGCTGGCTGCAGTTGTAAGAGCCTTTGAGAAGTTTTCAGAGCCATTTAACTTGGTAACTGACTCAGATTATGTTGCTGGGGTAGTGTCTAGAGCAGAGCAGGCAGTTCTCAAAGATACTGATAACGAGCAGCTCTTCAGGCTGCTCTCAAAACTAATCTATTTGGTTTCACACAGAGAGCATTCCTTCTATGTGATGCATGTAAGGTCACATACAGAGCTGCCAGGAGAAATTGCAGAAGGGAATTGAATGGCAGACCCCCTTGCAGCCCCAGCTGAGAAAGCATGCCTCCCTGACATCTTCCAACAGGCAAAGCTGAGCCACCAGCAATACCACCAAAATGCTCCAGGTTTGGTTCGTCAGCTCCAGCTAACACGGAGTCAGGCTCGAGCCGTTGTGGCCACCTGTCCCAGCTGCCAGCTCCAGGCCATGCCATCACTGGGAATGGGGGTTAATCCCTGAGGCCTTGGCAGCTGTGAAGTTTGGCAAACAGACATTACACACATTCCCAGTTTTGGTCACCTCAAATATGTACATGTAAGTATTGACACATATTCAGGTGCAATTTATGCTTCTGTTCATGCAGGAGAAAAGGCTGTTCATGCCAAACAACACCTAGTGCAAGCCTTTTCAATGCTGGGGATCCCTAGGGAAATCAAAACAGATAATGGCCCAGGATACATATCCAAGAAGTTCCTAGAGTTTATCCAGCAGTGGGGAGTGGAACATAAAACTGGCATCCCCCACTCCCCCAGAGGTCAAGCTGTGATTGAGAGTGCCCACCAGATGCTCAAACAGGTGCTGGCTAGACAGAGCAGTTCCACTGTGTGGATGTCTCCACAGCAAAAGCTCTGTAAAGCCCTGTTCACTGTCAATTTCTTTAATAGTTCATTTGAAAATATGAGTCCTCCTGTGGTAAATCACTTTAACAGCAGTAAACAGTTCAAATTGTCTCAGCATCCACCAGTTTTGATTAGGGACCCAGAAACCTGGGAAACTAAAGGTCCCTATGAGCTTGTTAACTGGGGATGTGGTTATGAGTGCGCATCCACTCCCTCAGGCCCTCGGTGGATTCCCCAAAAGTGGATGAAACCTTATGTTCCAAAAAATCCAGCTCCAGCAGAAGAAGGTGAGAAGCAAGTTGCCATTGCTTCAAAAAGAAGACGCTGCCGGAAAGAAGAGGAAAAATCTTCATAAAGAAGGACCTTCTGGCAGACAGAGACTTCTAATGTGTTTTAAAATGTTTGTTTTTCCTTTTAGAGAAAACCTACCCTCCATTCAACCCTGTAAAGAACCCCTTCCAAGTTGTCTTCTTGTTAACAAGAATCAGAAGATTGGTTCAATGAACTGTTCAAAGGCTGTTGGTTCTCAGGGTGGTGGACTTCTATTGTTAAAACAATTTTGTTATTCTTTGTTATTATTTTACTTGTAATAATGGCATTCGGGATACTACGTCACTTAGTTTTCAAGGCTATTAATGGTATCATTCCTTCTACCTCTGAAGTCAATCACATAGAAATGAAAAACATAGAACAATCTAATTCTCCCACCAATTACAAATAGTGGGCAAAATCATAATTCCAATCAAAATAAATTTAGTATCTTACCCTCACTTAATTAAACAGAAAACAGTGAGATGTTGTAATCTGATACCAGAGGTATAAGGAAGGTCTTACCTGTTCCCCTACTGTCCCCATCCTATTGGCAGAGAGCCAGAAATCCCCTCCCCGACCCTTTCCTAGAAAAAGCCAAGACCTGAGATCCTCTGCCTCTTTTGCCCTGCCACCACCATGAAATAAAGAAAGGCAAGGAGCCACTCTTTTGAATCCTCGTGCTTGTCTCTATGCTAAGCAGAGCTCCTTCTTATGGATACATAGGAAGAAGTTACAGTTTATAGCAGGGAGACATTGTAGTTCAGAGAATACAAACCTTGTAATTTGCTTCTCTTCATTGTTTTTTTTTGCAGTCTCCATTCACGAGCAACTTCCCAAATGGGGAACATATACCTGCTAATATTAATTTAGGAATAGTACTGACCCCAAGCCCTGGACCTTGCCGATAATTGTCCTCCTGCAAGCCTGACTGCCTGCATCGAGCTCCTTTAGACTGTTAGGTAGTTAGAGGCTCTGAAGGGCAGTCAAGGGGAGTGGAACAGGCTGCTGTTAGACCAGACTTAGCAGAGTCTACCACTGTGGTAGGAACACTCAAACTGGAATCACATAATGAGGTGGGAAAGGGCCTCGGGAAGTCTTCAGCCCAGCCTCCTCCTCACTGCATCAGCTGTGGCAGATTGCTTGGGGCTTTGTCCAGTTTCTCTTGAAAACTCAAAGTAAGGAAAGTGCACAGCCTCTCTGGGTCTGCACAGGAACTTCTGGAATCTAGTTAGTTGCACAAAGTGTCTGGCCTGCTGAAAACTAGTCTGCCATTTTAAAATAAAAAAACACAAAACAAAACCAACAAAACCCCAGCCAACCTCCAAACCAAACCAATGCTCTGATTGAATTTTGGCATTACAAAAAATAAATAGATCAATATTTTCTATCAAGAGTTATCACCACATGATCGACCTTTCTACCAGATGAAGAGCTGTTTGCACAGCAGGTGGGCTGATATAATGCTTATTCTCCAAAAATCCCTGGCCTGTGGAGCTGCACAATACCTATTCTAGGATCATGTTGAATATTAACCAGGAAGAACAGGAGAGTAACCAGCCCAGCTGTTGCCCACTTTTCTGCTCATTTGGAAAGAAGCACCAGGTCTTTGGATGGTCAGTTATGACTTGGGGGCCACTGACCACCAGAGACCAACAAAGAGACCTTAGGACAAAAGATCACGTGCAGAGTGAAGGAATCACATTAATGATTTGAGGAAAATGATTATGAGATCAATGTTTATTCCAGGAAAAACAATAGATATGTATGTATGTAACATAGTATGTAAAGATTTTAATAATCAGCATGCATAATATGTCAGAGGAAAAATCCCCTTGTACATCTGGCCAAATAAAGAATGCCGACTTCTTAATGCTATATTGGTGCCAAGCATTTTTATTTTACCAGTTTGTGGTAGTAACTTGATTCAGAGGAGATGAACTAAATCACCTAACCATATTGTGGCAATTTTGCCAGTGCTGTATTTGTGTAAGTTTGCACCTTCATAGAAGTTTATTGGTATGAAAAATGTACAGAAGTTTTCCTTGTACAGTTCCCAGCCCTGCCTCAGCACACACCTGTGCACAGACACACACGAAACTTGCACCCTTGAAGACATTTTTATAGGAAGCATTGGTTCATGATAAACCTCTTGTTTCTCACTACCTGAAGAATGACAGCAGAAGAAATTTCCTCGCATACTCAGTTGATAATTAACTTGTTGGGATCAGACATTCTGCTTCCCCACATTCAGCTTTAGAGACATCTGAGCTTTGTTTCCTGAGAATAGGGTAGAGTAAGGCAGTGCAAGGAGTCAAAAAGAACATTTAAAAAGTTCCATTTTGCCCATAATTCTGTTATATCTTCAGTTCCAAGAAAGATGGGAAGGTCAGACCCATATGTTAAAATAACTCACAGCTCAGTAGAGAGGGACAGGAGTGCCTTGCCTAGGTGGCAAATATGTAGAATCTTAGTGCAGCAAGTCAAGGTGATGACTGGAGACTAAATGCAGAGCTGTAGTGTCAGCACTGATTGCTCCATCATGATAAGATGACTGGTACTGACAGTTTTTTGGGGGGTTTTGTTTTTTCTTTTTTATTTTTTTCTCTTTTTTTTTTTTTTTTTTTTTTTTCCTGTAAACCAAGGCTGTCAGTGTTTCTGTATTTATATTTATGAGAAGAGTAGAGCTTAGGTTTGTGGTTTAGTGGTTAAGAGCAAAGCAGTGTGCAAATTCAAACAATTTAATTTTTGTTTTGATGACTTCTTTTTTTTCTGTGCTAAGTCTGAAAATCAAGCTTGACTTTTTGGAATTGCTCAGAATAAAAGATCTCTGACTTTGCTTTGGTGAGTTACCACTCAGAACCTGTTGCTTGAAATGAGTAAGCAAAGATGTGAGCTCTTTCAACCCTTTTTTTTAGAGAAAAAAACACCTGACTCAAACCTAATTCAACCTGTGCTGAATTCTCTGAAAAATCTGACTTATTGAAGGAAGTAACAGTTTGTGATACTTACGGTATCAAAATGTGCAAATTTTACAATTTGTTCAGACACTTGTTAATCCAGACCAATAATGCTATTACTGATGTTTTAACACAGTTGATAGAAATAAAACTACTTGAAATTTTGTCTTCAATCTTCAATGATATTTTGAATATGAGAATATTCATTTGGGGGAGGAACAGAATGCATTTACACAGTCCTGTTATGGGGTTTTTTCCAACATGCAGATCTTCTAATTTCTCTTCTCCAGCTGAAGCATTAATGTAAACTACCTGCTTTTAATGTGCAGCTCAAATGTAACAGTTTCTGCTATTTTGTTTAATTTTTTTTTTTTGCGTGATCTGAAAACATTCAGTTGTAATTTGCTTATACCATTCTTTGCAATTGTGGGACTGAAAAAATGACCAGAGGAATTTTTCCAAGCCATAGAACATATATAGAACAGTATTAAAATCTTTGTCAATATTAATATTTTGCTTTATATATAACTTCATTAAATCTGTGCTTTGTAATAAATTTTACCAAGCAGGCTTTCAGTTCAATTACAGCAATTTATTTTCAGCAAGCTAGACGAAGAAAGCATTCACTTAGGAAGGCAAGTTTTTCTACATACTCCTTGCCTATTATTCCACCTGAGCTCAAGAATTACAGTGTAATATAACAAAACTATCAGCTGGTGTATATAAGAGTATAAATGACTAATTTATTAAGGTTGATTCCTTCATTCCAGCATCACTGCTGTATCTTGGACTACATTTTCAAATATGCTCACATTTCAGCATCTCAGGTTCTATCAGTTACTGAGGGACCTTGGACCTTTGGAATCAGAGGATTGCCCCAACTGGGACTTCACCAGGCACTGTATGGAAGTAAGATCTGGGAAGATGCAGTTGTCTCCCAAAGTTGCCATGGGCTTGCTTGGTCCAGCTTTCATCACTTCCTCTGATGAGAGCCCCTCAGGGTGGCAGTGTTGCACAGGTGCCTGCCTTGGCCTCTTGCTGGGTGGGGGAGAATCCTGGGAGCTGGAGGCTCTCCTCTTTTGGGCATGCCGAGGCTTCCTGTGAGACTGGTCCCAGCCCTGTGCCTGGCTGAAGATGCTGCCCTGGGCAGACGCACCTGGCACCACTGCCTGCTCTGGCTCCTCCTGGGGCTGGTCTGCAGGAATGGGCAGAGGTGGGAGGTGCCTGGGACCCCCTTGGAAGGCAGCCTCTGATGTTCCTGCTTCCTCCTCCATGTTTAATCCTGCAGGGACACTGGCAGAAGTCCTCTCCTGGGAGCTGGTGAACCTGGAGCTGGAGCTGGTGCTGGCCACAAGGCTGTCAGTGTCCTCCCTGCCAATGCAGAAAGCAGCAGCCTCTGGGCCTCCTCACCAGCCTGGGCCACAATGACAGAGATGAGGCCATGAAACAGCAGTGCTGTGTGCTCTCCAAGGCAGTTCTATAGTGTCTGGACCAAGTTCTCCATGTTCAGACCATGGAGGCAGAGATCATGCAAGATGCTGCTTTGTGGAACTTGTACCAGCCACCACTGGTCCTGGAATATTGTTTCCAGCTTCTGGCACAGCCAGGGCTGCACAGGATCGAGGAGGTGCTGTTGTTGTTGGAACAGTGTCGCCCACATCTCAGGCAGGAGGCCACCCACAGGCTCTGGTCCTGCAGCACCCTGCTCAGCTGGGGATAGTGCTCCCTGTGGAGAAAGTGCAAGGGACACCAGAGGGCCATGGGGGCTGTTTTCATCCAAGAGGATAGGAGCTGCCCCTGTGTGGCTGCTAGTCTCTAGTAACTCTTCAAGGGAGATGACAGCAAACAGCAGATAGTCCTGTTCACCCCTCTCAGAAAACCTGACAGTCTCCATTGGTGTCCTGCAGAGTGGGCATGATGGATTTGTCTCTGTCCACCATAGGATGCAGCCCAGGCAGAACTGGTGGTGACAGGGCAGAGCAGAAGCCATGTCTTTTGGAGTGTCCTGGCAGATGAGGCAGTTGCTGTAATTTTCTCTGGCCATTTATGTGCCTGGCAGCATTCTGGGGAGAGTTGAGGATCAGGAGTTGCTCCCCTTCATTGGCATCACACTCTGCAGGAGAAGCTGTAGTCACTGACTGTTCCAGTGAGGGTAGGAAGGAATGGCAGGCCCCTGAAGAACACTCTCCCACCTCCCTAAGTCGCATCACCCACCCCATGGCCAGCCTGCAGGGACATTTTCCTGCACAGCTCACCCGCAGTGCTGTACCCGCAGCACCTACCCAACCAGGCAGGGCAGGGAAGCAGGAGTGATGCCTCTAGGATGGGCACTGAGAGCTGTTGATGGCAGCCCCCAACACACCATCAGTGCCTGGAAAAACCTGGTTTGACCCTGCAAACCCCAGAGTCTTCCTCAGCAGGAGTCAAGGCTTGGGCCAGTTATTGCTGGTGCCCAAACAAAACCAGTAATGGATGCGTTGCCACCATCTGCCACTTGGGATGTCACGCTCCAGAGCCTGGTGCTGTCAAAATGGGATGTTCCCCATTACAGGTGCACAGCATCAGGAAGGAAAAGAAAATAATTTTTTGTTTAGAACTTCTACATTTTTATGTTTTTCTCCCTTGGTAACGTGTATCATGCATCCATGGCTGTGTGCCTTGTCCCTGCTTATGAGACATTGCCGAGGTGTTCCATGAGCAGAAATGTGCTGGGAGCAGTCAGTATGGACTGCCCTGTGGCTGGATGGTGCCTCACTCCAGCCCTGCCTTTCCCTTGTGCAATGCCAGAATTTGAAGTATTTGGGTGGGGTGACCAGTCCTGGGTGAGAGGAAGGCCACTGTGCTCAGCTGTGTGAGAAAGCCCCTGCCAGGCCCCTCAGGCATACATAGTATGGGGGGACACCTCCTTGTGATCCCCATGCTGACACCCTGCAGTGGTGCCCACGGTTGTAGGGACACTCTTTTTGTGTGGGCAGATGACCCTTGGGCACTGGGACCAAGTGGGCCAACAGGAAGCTGCCAGCAGAAGCCAGGGGTGATTCCCAGTTGGATCCTCAATGTGCCTGTGACAAGACAATTTGCCCCTCCTGCCTACTCTACCTTGGTCATCTGCAGCAGTGTGACTGTGTGGCTGCAGCAGGGTTTTCTGTAGGAGGAGGGACCACTGACACGGCCCTGAGGCTCCAGAACCCATGGCTGTACCCCTCAGCATGTAGGTGCCACCAAAAATGGCGCAAGAATGGAAGGGTAAAGGTATTCGTAGGAATCTCGGAAACTTTGTGACTGACACAACAACTTATTTTCTTGTATTATTTCCTGACTAAAGGGTTGCAGGAATCCTGTTAATGCCACTGTCAGGGTGGCTGGGAGGAAGAGAATCCTGGGAGCTGGGAACTATCTTCTATGGGGAGTGCTGGGACTCCTTGGGCAAGAAGTTCCTGCCCTGGATGGGAGTAGAAGGTCTGCGGCTGCAGTTCTGGGCAGAGGCACCTGCCACCACTCACTGCTGCAGCCTCTCTGGGCTCTGTACCCACTCTGAGGGGTTGAGTGCAGGTGAGGAGCAGCTGGGTCTCCCAGTCCAGATGGGTGCTGATGTATCAGCTTTTTTCTCCACCTTGGAAGCTACAGGGCTGCTGGTGGGGGTTCCCTCCCAGGAGCTACTGGGCCGAGAGCTGCTGGACCTGGGTCTGGATCTTCTGGATCTTCTGGATCTTCTGGATCTTCTGGATCTTCTGGATCTTCTGGAGCTGCTGCAGCTGCTGGAGCTGGAGCTGGAGCTGGAGCTGGAGCTGGAGCTGGCCATAGGGCTGTTCTCATCCCTGACAGAGCCAGAGCACAGCAGCCTCTGGGCCTCCTCGCTGCACTGGTGCAAAATGACACTACTGATGCTGTGGATCAGGGGCACTGTGTGCTCATTGAGGAGAGGCTGCAGCACCTGCACCAGCATTTCCACATCTGGACCATAGATGCAAAGGCTGTACAGGTTGCATTTCTCTATGCCCTCAGCTAGCTACCAATGGTCCCAGTATATTTCCTCCAGCCTCCGAGGCAGGCATGGCTGCACGGGGTCCAAGAGGTGCTGCTGTTGTTGGAACAGTCTTGCCCACATCTTGGGCAGGAGGCCACCCACAGGCTCTGGTCCTGCTGTTCCCTGCTCAGCTGGGGACAGTGTTCCTTGTGGAGAAGACAGAGGTGCCACTGCTGCACAGTTGGGGCTGTTTTCATCCAGGAGAAAGGGAGCTCTCCCTGCCGGGCTGTTGGTCTCTGGTGACTCTTCGGGGTTTCTGATGGCCATGTCTATATAGCCATCTTCTTCATGGCCAGGAAACCTGACAGTCTCTACCAGCCTGCAGCAGAGTGGGCACACTTGATTTCTTCTTGTCCACTGCAGGATGCAGCCCAGGCAAAACTGATGGTCACAAGGCAGAGCAGAAACCATATCATTTTGAGAATCCTGGCAGATGGGCCAGCTCCACTCTGTCCCCACCTGTGCTCTGCAGAGCAGAGAGGTGGAGAGGTGAGGACCATGAGCTGCTCCCACTTGCATTCAGAAAAGGGGTCCAATAGAAAAAAACACAATTTGTTCTTAACTGTAACAAAGAAAATTCTCAGGTTTTATAAGTATTGCCTGTGGTTCCATCTCAGGAAATCTTGCTTCTGTGCTTCACTATTTTGCAGTGCTTTTCCTTGTGCTTTTTTGCATGATTTCTTTATAGATAATTTCCACTGTTTCTCCAGGGAAAGAAATCAAACCATCTACTAATCCTACAAGAAAAAAAAAATAACAAACAAACCCCCCAAAAAACCCCAAAACAAAATCAAAAAAACAAGACCAGGAAAATAAAATATGCACAAGGTTTTCCTGTTCATCATTTATTATAGAGCACCCAATCAGTACTGGGGCCAAAACACCATTTAATGTCCTCATTAATGACCTGGATCCTGGGACAGAGAGCACACTCAGCAAGTTTGCAGGTGAGAAACAGTGGAAAGAATTGCTCTATAGATGAGAGGTTTCTTCTGCTGTTTAGAGAGACCTCAGCAGCTTGGAGAAAAAAGCTGGTAGGAACCTTGTAAAGTTCCATAAGAAGAAGCACCGCCCTGCACCTGGGAAAAAATAGCCCCATCCACATGTTAGTACAGGCTAGGGAGCAGCTTGCTAGAGAGAAACTTTTCAAGAAAGGCCAACAGGTTCATGGACTGGCAGAGCATTGGCAGCAGTCAAGGGAGGGGATCCTTCCTCTCCACTCAAAGCTGATGGATTTCCTGTAAGAGTGAGAGCTCAGTTTGCCAAGTCAGTCCAGTGAAGGACCAGGAGGATGACTTCTTGGAGAAGCTGTACTATCTCAAGAGATCCCCCAAGTGTTTGGTGACCCTGCAATTCTGTGGTTCTGTGCAGGTGTATCTTGCACCTGCTGAAAAGCTTCAGATGCCATCTGAGGCAAACCAACATGAAGGCAATAAAAGACACTGAATGCAAGAACTGAATTGGAAAATACTGCTGCATTTGCATTAAAAAGTTTCTGTCTAGTTATGTTTCTTTATTTTAATTTCTGTTTTGATAATTCTTAATCATAGAATCTTTCTTCTGAAACAGGAGGAAAAAATTTGAAATAGCAACACCGTAAAACCACAAAAATATTGAGCACTAAATAATGAGCATTGAATATTCAGCTCTCAACATGCTGTATGTATGTATGTAATCATACACAGCCTGCCAGATTAATGAAGGACCTGGAAAGTTGCCCAGTATTTTTTTAATGTAGCTCTAAAATATCAAACTTCTTAGGAAATATAGAATACTGTAGCAGATTTGAGACCATGTTTCACTCATTCCTGGACTGTTCATATGCTACAACGACAAAACTGACAGACTTTGAGAGTTTGAGTCATTCGGGTCATGCATGCTTTTTTACACCCGTGGATAGGATCAGCACTACAAATAGTTTCAGGAAATCTCCATTTTTCCATGTGACTTATGATTTCTCTCCACAATCTAAACAGTGTCTGGCACATTTGTTTCCTATCCATCCAAAGCTGCTGGTTTTAACCCAGCAGAGGTACTATCTTTTCACGAATTTATTTAGTGCTTCCCTGAAATAGGACCCTGTGCCACACGGAATAACTTTGAAACTGGATCTGACTTTAAAGTCAGCCCTGCTTTGTGTGGTGGTGTTAGACAAGAATATTTAGAGATTGCTGCCAAATGAAGGGTTTGTCCTTCGTATTTGTCGTTATAGAACTGTATTTTCCAGGGACTCCTGTAGCACCAAGGCTAGCTAAGCACTTGCAGATTTAGCCATCAGACCCTTCTTCATTATCCCTCTCAAAACACATAGTCATGATCTGGTCTTTCTTCAGCAGAACTAGAAAATAGGAGGTACTTCTTGCCTGTCTCTGGTGGCATGACTCCCATTCATGCCAAAATGCAGGGGTGGCATTTGGTCACTTCATAAAAGATGATGAACAAATATCAAAGTGTGATTATTGGTGTCCTAAACACAAGTTTGAAACACAATAATTCTCCAAAAGAGAATTTTTAAAAAGTTTAAACAGAACACTTTTCCCTCTTTTAGACTAGCCTGTAAAGAAAAAATAGTATAATTAGCTATATCTTTTGGTTTACAGCAAGGACATAACTAACAATTGTCACGGAGCAATGTCAGCTCCTTAGTGAGCATTTTGTAGGCAAATATGCCACACATGTAACACAAGCAGCAGGCAAGAGAAGAGATGCAGAGGTCTGGAGCCTTTCATCACTCAAGGATCCACAGGATTCTGGGGCTCTATTTTTAAAATAAATATTAATTTTAAGACCAGTTATTTCAAAGCAGAAGAGAAAAGATTCTGCAAAGAACTCTGCTGGTCTCACAGTCTCTGAGCACTCTGAAGTGGTGGGTGCTCCTGAGTACCAGCTCCATTTGGAATATGCCACACCATTCTCCCCAATTTTAGAAACAGATCTCCATACAATATTCTTTTTCCTTTTATTTGCATAGCCAATCCCATGCCACTGCCACACTCTCAGATCCACAGCTGTGCAAAACGTAATCCCAGGCTTGGCTCCAGGAGACAAAGGGAAACCTTATGGAATTGGCATATACCCTCAAAATGAAATTTTTGCAAAACCTTTTTTGAGCAAAAAAAAGTTGTTAATTCCTCAGATTTCACCTGACTGAGCTGTCTGTGGATGCACAGCAGCACAAGATACATCCCAAAGAGAGTCTTCAAGAATGAGCTGGTTTTTTTCCTATTGACAGGTTTAACTATAGATCTTTGTTTTTGCAAAGCAGGAGAGCAGTGGCTCACAAAGAAGAAAATACCTTGTATTAAAATGAGTGTAAGTTTACATTTTCTGGTATAGAGAAAATGTTCTTCATATTGACTTCATAAGAGTTTTTTTGTCCTGAAGATGCTTCTTAGAAAAGTCTTAGAGTATCAGAAGACAAAACAGTCTCAGAGCGGGGAGGGGAGGTAAACTCTGAGTCTTGCTCAAGGCTACTTTAAGGCAAAGAACACGCTATTCTAAACTCTGCAGAAATGTTTGCATGCCCTAATTTTATCTCTCCTTTATAGTTTAGCCACAGCCACTCTGAAGTAACGAACAATATCTGCACAAAAATCTTTCCACATTAAGAGATTATTACAGGAACTGGACAATCAGCTAGCCATTCTATCAAGTGTAGTTTATATACTTAAAATTCAGGATTAATACCTGGAAGATTATGTATGTCATTACTGAATTGTAATTTAATTGAGGTTATGTAAATTAGTGTCAAACTTTTGTATTAAAAAATCAGCACTCTAACTCCTTTTTTTTTGTTAATGCTTATACCACATTTGAAGCTGTGTTTTATTGGTCTTTTCCTTTTTCAAGTCTTAGGTTTTGTGCATTAAAACAAAGTTATCAGTAGATACTGGAGACCCAGTACTTCTCCTGTGAAGTTGTGCACATTTTAAGAAAAATATTGTAGGAAATTGAAATATTTTATGGTAAGTCTGAGGCTGTTTTCTTTCTTGTTAATTTAATCTCTTTGCCTCAAGTGATAGAAGGGCTAGAAATTTACATAGAAGAACAAGAAATCACCTTGTTTTGGAGAGTTAGAGAGGCAGAAACTCACCCCTGCTACTTCAGCCCCCATTGCAGTGATGGCTAAAAGTACTTGCTTGTGGCTGCAGGTTTTTGCTATAAAATTGCTACTTCCATTGTGGAAGATAAGAGCATTTACCAATCTAGTAGTCCCTCAGCATTAATTATATTGGGGAAATGAATTTTTTACAAAAACAAAGCATATCTAGGTTTTGGGCATTAGATAATAATTTACACATTAGTATTGATTTATATGCTACTATCATTTACATGCTATATACTATAAAGTATATACTATAAAGTATATAGTATATTTTTACATGCTAAAATTTTCTTTTTTTTAAGAGAGAGGTAAAGAAGGTATTGCTTACATGAAATATGTATTGAATTTGTTTTCTCTGTGTGCCAGAAATACAACAAAGATGACATGTCTATAACAATAAAATACTATGATTACCAAATAGCAGAAACTTTAATTTCACGCACCTTTTTGGTTTCTTTTAATGTAAATCCTTGCTTACTTTATCCTGTGAAAGCACAGATTATTTGGTCAAAACTGAGCCAAATCTTTGAGTGCCTCACAGCATTCAAAATGCTGCCAAGTGGAAAGGGAAGCATTATGTTTTCAAAACTAATTTTGGGGCTTCTGACAAGACTTTTGTAGTAGGGCTACAGTAGGGCAGACTTCATCTCCAGCATCAACTCACCCTGTTGTGTGTCACTGTGAACCAGAATATGTTTCCCTTCCAGAAAACAGGTATTCAGGTAGCTGGGATCAGTGTGATTTTTTTTTCCCTACATTTATGGGTTCAAAGACACTGCATTCCTGGAAGTGTAGAGGTAAGCAAGGTGCATCCCTTTCTGTTGCATGGATGAAACAGTTATGTTTCCTACTTGAGACCATGTTGGCCCTTGGGTTAGTGCAGTTGTTTTCAGCTCTGCACTTCAGTGGCAAAAGAAGAGAAGCTCTCCCATGCACACTGCACTCCCCAGGGTGTACCTGCCATTGGTCCTGAGCACACCCATGCCCAAGTGCCCAGGGCTGTTGAACTCACTTTGGTCCTGCTGGACTGGGGACTTCCCATCTGATAAATAATGTGGCTGCTCAGCTTAAAATGCTTAAAATTCTCCATACTGGAACCTATTCTGGCAGTTCAGTGCCCTGTATCTAAGCCATGTGCCTGGGTCTGAAATGAGCTGCCGCTTGGGACACAGCGTGCTGCCACAGCTGCTTCAATGTGTGTTACCATTCATAGCCCTGTCCTTACTCCACCGACACCCAGCACAACTGTTGGATTATTTTCTTCACTCCCCCCTTCCATAGTACTGACCTGTACTGGCCTGTACCCTCTGGGTAGCAGGCTGTGCCTACATTGCAGCTGAAGATCCGTACTGCTGCAGAGGTCTAGCACTGCAGTTCATCATCAGACCTGACAGGGCTTTAATGGGAGATTTTGCTCCACTTGCACTGAGCATTTCTGAAGCCTTGTGAGTATTCACGACAGCCTGTGTGCTGCAAAACAGCACTGAGACTCTGTATCTCTGTCTTGGTTTTAAGGACAGGTATCTGCCAATAAGGCAGAAGATTCTCTTTGAAAATGGTGAATGTAAAACCCTCTTTCCAAATTATAATAAATTTAAAATTAAGGGGCTTTCAGGCAAAGATGGGGGAATTAGGAATAACAGTTCTTTATTGGGAAAATAGAAATACAGTATTAGAAAAAAACAAACCAATCCCAACCCTGACAGAGTCAGAATACAATCTGACACCCCGTCAGTCAGGGTGCTGGGAGCAGTTCCATTAAATGGTGGCTACAGTCCTCCTGCAGTGGTACTGTTCAGCTGAAACAGTGCTCCTGTAGAAGGGTGCAGCCTTCTTCCAGAAGTCCAGGGATGATCTAGAAAGGTCTGGCTTCTTGTCCTGGTTTGAAAGGACAGGTATCTGCCAGTAAAGGCAGAAGTTACCCTTTGAAATAGAGACTTTAATTCTACTCCCCCCAAGTATTATAATTTTTTGAATCAAGGACTCTGAGGCAGAGATAAGGGGGTGGGAATAACAGCTCTTTTACTAATATATCTAACCGTACAAGCAGAAAACAACAGCAGTTGCTAAAATTTTGTTAAAATTACTAACAGAACAGAATAGATAACTCGGTTTCAGTCCCTTCTTTAGCTGCAAGCACTCTGTCTCTGTGCTTAGTCCCAGTCCATTAGCTGCAGAGGGCAGGCAGGAGTGCAGACGGGAGGGGGCAGCAGCGGCCACGCCGGTCTCGGTGGGAACGGGCTGGAGCGGCGGCTCCTCGCTCACCATGTGGGTTCTGGTGGTCAGCTGTGTCCGCAGAGGCAGGAGGCTGGAACGGGGCAGATGCAGGGCAGGTGATCACAGACCGTCTGGCTCTCCTGTGTTCCACAGCGGGGCCTGCAGACGGGGCGTCCTGCTCTGGGTTCACCGGAAAGATGAGTCCCCTCCTGAAGCCTGAGAGGCCCCTCTGAAAGCCGCTGCAATTGACCCCTTTTGTCTGGAGTCATCAGAGATCCTGGGTGTAACCTGGCCTGCTCCATTGGCATGATAATGGGAAAAATTCTTTCAATTGACACAGTAATAGAAAAACACTCAGCCCCCAACACTCATCAAAATTGGTAAAGTGTAATAGTGGCAGAGGAAACTGTGTTCACCAACTCATGGGCACCAGCTCGAGAAACACCCCAACTAAACAGATGAGTGAAGGGCTGGAGCACAAGTTCGATGAGGAGCAGCTGAGGAAGGTGGGAAAGGGACTCAACCTGGAGGAAAGGAGGTTCAGGGGATCCCTTCTGGCTCTGCACAGCTCCCTGACAGGAGGGGACAGCCAGGGCATCGGGCTCTGCTCCCAGGTAACAGGGACAGGAGGAAAGGACACTGTCTTAAGCTGTGCCAGCAGATGTTCATATTGGAAGAAATTCCTCACAGAATGGGTGATTAGACACTGGAGGGGACTGCCCAGGGAGGTGCTGAAGTCACTGTCTCTGAAAGTCTTTAAGGAACATGGCACACCGATGCCATGGTCTGATCGACAAGGGGGTGTCTGGTCACTCACTGGACTTGATGATCTCAGAGCTCTTCCCCAATTAGTCTAAGGAGAGACTTCATTGATGTATTCAACTTTGTGAGGGAAGAGAAGGGACAGACACTGATCTCTGCTCTGTGGTGCCCAGTGACAGGACCAAACAGGACCTGAAATTGTGTCAGGGCAGGTTTAGGTTGTGTTTTAGGAAAAGCCTCTTCCCCCAGAAGGTGTTCGTGCACTGGAACAGGCTGTGTGTGACGACAGGGGAAGTGGTCACAGCACCAACCTGACAGAGCTCAAGGTGCACATTTGGACACGCTCTCAGGCACAGGCTGTGATTGTTGGAGTGTTCTGTGTAGGGGCAGGAGTTGGACTCGACGAACCTTGTGAGTCCCTTCCAACTCAGAACGTTCTGCGATTTTGTAACTGATTCTGTCATGACCACAAGAACGAAACTGAACACGCGAGCAAATTGGTGCGTGAGGAGCGAGAGCACCCTTTGACAACAGCGCCTGGGTTATCTGCCGGGCTCCTTTAGCTGTCTCATCCTCTTTGGCTGCCCTTTAGACGACTTAAGTGTCCCTTCCCCTCCTTCAGTCTCCCTTTGACCCCCTCAATCACCTTTTCTCCGACCCAACTGCCTCTTGCCCGCCCCTTCTCATCCCGCCTTTGCCCGTGCCTTTAATTCCTTTCCCGGCCGTGGATCCCTTCATGGTGGCCATCATGGAGGAGGCGCTGAGGCGAGCGCTGGGCTCTGCGGTGCTGCGGCCAACAGGGCATCAGCCAGCGCCAGAGCTGCGACACGGTCCGCGACCAGGTGTTCGTGAAGAGCAGCTGTGAGGGGGAGGTGTGGCGGGGTAGGAATTGGGGCTGTCAGGGCTGGGGTCAGCATCCCTGGGTTGTGCCTGTCCTGGTTTGGCAGCAGGAGCAGGGCCGTGACCAGGCAGTCCTCTGTGCTGGGCGCTGCTGTGGCACCTCGAATTCTCGGGGCGGTTTTTGGCATCTCATGACAAGAACGCACTGAGGTCCTTGGACATGTCAAAAGAAGGGAATGGAGGTGGGGAAGCGGGCACCAGGAGAGGCTGAGGGAGCTGGGAAAGGGGCTCAGCCTGGAGGAAAGGAGGCTCAGGAGGGACCTTGTGGCCCTGACAGGAGGATGCAGGGTCAGGCTGTGCTTCCAGGGAACAAGCGAGAAGAAGCAACTTCAAGTTGTGTCAGGGGAGGTTTAAATTGGATGTTGGAGAAAATTTCTTCACACACAGGGTGGTCAGGCATTTGCACAGAGTGCCCAGGTTGGATTCAGGGATCTTACAGGGCTTTTTCACCCTTAATTGTATGGTTCTGTGGCTGCAAATGAAGCTGTTTTTGAACCTTGACTCTTTTACTTGATCTGGAAAGTCATGGTGTCTGTGAATGTCAGCACCATTCTTCTAAACTCTGAACTAGTGGTGTATATTGTCCATGGTTTCCTAGACATTTGCTGTATTAATGGAATAGTTAATAAATGTATTAATATATTAATACATTTTATGGGCATGCAGTTTGCACTCCTTCAACAGTAAACAGTTTCTAAGTTATAGAGAATACTAGAGCCTAAGTTGCTTTTCACATTGTTTTATAAAGTGAAATGTCTGTAACTGTAAAATTGTCAAGCCCTATGGTACAGTTCTGTCTGTATCTTGTGCATCAGTAAATATTTGCTCCAAACTTATTTTATTTTACTTTATCTGTAACTGATGGTTATAGAGACTAATGCTTTTCTTTAATATCTGGCAGGCCAGAAAAAGGGCAAGAAATGGCAATTTTGGAAGCCATCCTGAAAACACAGGCAGTAAATAGTGTCTAAACCCATCAAAGTTGTAGAACTGCCTAGGAACAATACTGTGCTGGTAATGGAACATTTGGAAATGAAGAACTTAAACAAGTAAAATAGTTACTTTTGCCTCCTTTGACCAGAAATTTTGGCTATTATGTCAATTAAATCACTTGTTTTGATAGGAGAAACTTGTGTAATTTTATACAAAGTTAGTCAAGGGACATATGGGAAGTTATACCGCAGAGAACTGTATAAAATACTTTATAATGCCTCACCTAGCAAACAGATAATATATCAACAAGTCAGTCTGGGTTTTGGTTACTTTTGGCTTGGTTTGTTTAGGTAATTAGTGGTTTTTACAATAGGGTTCCTTTTTACAGGAAAATCATCTGATCACCTGTTTTGTGTACTTGTCTTTGATATAAGAGCCAGTGCTCTAATGCTTGCCATGAGCATGCAGAGGCACTTTCCCAGTTAAATTAATCTTGGTTTCAATATTTTTGCAACTCTTAAACTTCATTTTGATAGTTTCGAATTTTTGACCTTTCTCTTTGACTAGCACTTAATATGGTGAAGAACCATTTGATTCCACTGGAGAGGTGATCATGAACCAATTTCTTACCTCACTTTCTGAACTTCTGTAGCTAGTTTAAAGTCTTGTCCCACATTCTGGTCATTGCTAGGGTTTCTGATTCATGAAGAGCTCTCAGTGGGTCCCAAGAGAAAGGGCAGAGATCTTGCTGGTTTGGATTTCAAGTGGTACCACTGGGGTGCAAATTCTGGGGGGTAGCTACAATGTCTGTTAATAGGTACAAAATGAAGAACCAAATTTGCTTTAAATGACAGTGCCTTTAGAATAGAGACAATAGAGAAAGGTCAAAAAAAAAGGAAAAAGAACATAATTTTGTTAACATTGGGGACAACTGTAAGAGTTTTTTGCAATTACTACAAGACTTTTCTGAACTTTGCAGAGGATCAGCTTTTATTAAAAATAAAATAAAATAACCCTACCCAACACCCACCTTTGAGGCCTTTTAGAGAAGAGCAGCCAGAGATACAAAGAAGAGGATCAGTTTTGTTTTCTATTGCTTCCTATTTTCCAAGGACAGTTTGCCAGAGGGGAAAAAGAAAAGGCATAACATGTTCCACATTTTGGGCATGCTTTCTTACTCTTACTGAAAAAGCTTATGGAAGTGATATGCAGGAATTCGAATTAATAGTTTATCATTGTTAGTAAGCTTATGACTTCACTTTCAATAGTGTTGTCAGAAACAACCCAGTAAGTACATTTTGTTTATATTAATATGCAGTCTTGATAGAAAGACTAAGTGTTTATAATACTGGAATATTTTGGAAGTTATTTTGTTAGACATAGAGAACTTCTACTTGCTTCATAAACATTTTCAAGTAACTCCTGGAATATCAAGGTCTGGATTCGTTCATGTGTCAAGGTTGCTAACATTTTTTTGTTTCTTAGACATTGAGCACTGCTTGGAACTCATCTGGCTGATCTTCACCTTCATAACCAGCAGCTTAGAGAGAAGATGAAGAAAGGAGGAAGAACAGTTAGTATAATACACAGCTGTTAGCAAATTTAACCTAATGAATAATAATTTACCAAATAACTAAAATAGCTTTTGCCACTTCAGGACAGGCTTATCTTCTTCCACTAAAGATAGTATGAGATTAGGTTTGGATTAAACACACAAATGGGGGTTCTTTTTGCTTTTGTTTGCCCTGTTTGGATCTCTGTGAGCAAAACACACATTCAATTTGGGAGCCTGAATCACAGTCTCTACAAGGACATGGTATCAGAAGAGATACAGTACCTCAAAACACAAAAATGAAGAGTATAACATGGCTGCTTTATATTGAGCTTTAAATTTTAAAGCCAGCAGCAGCAATCACTGTAACAAAAGAACATTGAAGTGCAATTTGTTTTATACTCAGTGGAAGTAGCATTGTACCTGTATATAATTTTTAAGGTTAATTTTGCATTGTGGATGCTCAGTATTTTGTCATTGGTATTGAATTTCTGTCTTTGTTTTGAAAGGTAAAGGACAAGGGCATATGGAACTCCAGTTTGTGGATAGGTTTGGCTTTCATACTGTTACCTGCTGTGGTTATCTTCTGCAGGTAGGTTAGTACTTCATCAGACTGATAGAATGTTAAGTTTACCTAATTTCTCTTTGACACAAAAGGTCAAAATTATCATAATGCAAATAAATGAATTTCTATGGAGCCATGAATAAAAAAAAGCATGGTTTGTCCTGCTAAGAAAAGTACTGCTTCAGACAGCACTTACACCTGCATTGAACACTGATGGCTCTTCAATTTTCTGCATTTTAATAAAAGAGAGAAAATTATTTATTCCCCCAATTCAATGTTTTAACATAACATTCAGTTAAATGGCACCAGCACAAAGGCTGTGTGATTCTCAAAAGGTTTATTTGAAAAAGAAGAAAATCTTCCTTTTGTGCCATGTCAAACTGACATCTGCAGTGCTGTTCCCTCAGGTGAACAACTGGCAGAATGACTGGGTGAGTTTCTTTACCAGACAAAGGATCCAGCCCCAGATGGACCTGATCAAAAGGAACTCAGGAGACAGGGAAGCAAGGGAACTTCGGGCATAGGTACAGGCAATTCTCTCAGTTCTCATTATGCTGACAGCTGGGTATCAGTTATCTAGATTTTATTTTCTTAAAAACAAAGTTCCTGTTCGTTGGTTTGCACCAGGTTCTGTTGGTAAGAGACTAGTTTTTAAGGATAACACCCTATGCAAACATTCCAGAGTGAATTTCAAAGTGCCAGATAGCACTTTGCCTTACTGTTTGGGAAATCTTATAGATGGAGCTAGTATTTCCCACTCCCTGGAACACTTTCATGATGAGAAACGTAAATAAGCAGTACTATTCTGCACATGGTTGATTTACTGTTTGCATCTGGTTAAGTGACTGCAGTTTTGAGTACTTCCTCAAGGTTGCTGAGATGTGCCTGAGCCTTCTAATGATGAACTGGTGGTGGTTATTGTTATTAAATCTGGTCAATATTACAGCACCAAATGCAGTTTTAAATTCTTTACTGTCTTCCTAAAAGAGATTTGGGTGACTATTCTGCTGCTGGATTTTATGAACAGCAATCCTCTGGATTTGCTCAGCATTTCTGTTAACTTGATCCTGTGTTATTTGAAGTTACAGGTTTATTTAACTGACTTTTAAAAAGTTTAAAATATGAAGATAAGCCTCTACATTTTGAGGTGAATTATTGTAGTAATTTCCATGTCTTGCTTTTCTCTCCTGCAGCTGAAGATACCCAGTTTTTTCTGTGGTATAGAAATGGTTCCTTCTCTCCTGCATGGGGAGGAAATGTAGCTGAGGATGATTTTGGTTCAATTATCTTTGATCCAGCTTCTTTCTGTGGCCAATCAGATCTTGCAATAGCTGGGATGTTTGGTGGCTTCAGCAGTACTTTTTATTATACTTATCACTGTAAAATCCCCAGAGCCGTAGGGTTTGAGAAACACCTGGAGCTTTATCAGCTGTTCCACTACATGAACCACTGGAACCATTTTGGTTCAGAGTACAGAGGGTCTTCTATAAACATGATGAGAAATGTTGTAAAATAAGTTGCACCTTAAGCCAAATACTTTCTGTGCTGCTTGGAAAACCTCAGACTTGCTGATTCAGCTGAAGGTGTAATGTTAAAAAATCCCTGTGAGATCCTTGACCTTCCTGCTCAGGTGAAGACCTTAGAATCCATGAGTCCTACTGAGTACCAAGTGTAGCTTAGCCATCCCTTTTTAGGGTAGTTGGGAAAAGCTTTATCATGGAAATATCTGCAGAAGAAGTTTATTCATTTGCACAGTGAATAAACATCTCAGCATCCATAAGCGCTTGAAATTATGCAAAATACAAATAAACACTGAGGAGATGCCTGAAAAAGTTGCTCTTTGTGTTCTGCTGTGTCTTCTCCCCTCTTTCTCATCTGATTGTGAGCATGAGAGCAATGTTAACAACATGGTTTAAAAGCCAACAGGAAAATAATGTAATGGAACTGTGAGAAGGGATTTGTATGGAGACTGTTCTCTTCTAAAGTGTTCTGAAATTTTAGTGCCTCCTGGCATGTTTGTAGGCTGTTCTGTGCTTTCGGGTCAGAAGAGAATTAGTTCTTGTCTTTTTTTGGATTATGTTCTTGTCCAGTAGTGTGCATTCTTAGAGAACTCTCCAGGTAAGGCACTTTGTATGTGCGTATCTTACGGAGCTGTATTCTCTCACCACTCTAAACAGAAGATGCTTTTTGACTGTTGCCACTGCCACACAACAATGCTATCTGGTCATGGTGCAGTCTTCACATGTATTTTCTGTAGCTTTAGAGTACAGATGCCATAAGATAACATTTTATTTCAGTCCTTGTGGAGAAATACTAAAAGACAAGTCTGAGCAACGAGAAGTGTCTGTGGTGGAAGTAGTTCACCAGAAGCAAACTGCAGCTCCAGGAGCAGGGACACTGAGGGAGCTTGGTATCTTGCCCCAAGAGAGGAAGGAAATGAAGGATGGAGTGGCATGGAGGTGGTGTGGCCATGCTCTGTTTAAAGCAAAGCAACCAGTGGGAGCTAAGTCAAGGAAGGACCCATCCAGTCACCAAGAGCTGAATTTTGTTTCACTGGCTCGAAGATACATAAAACTCTTCACACCTGCTAGTGAGGTAAAACCTGTGCATGCTTCACATATGTAATCATGAAATTACATCAGCTGGAACTTCTGTCTTTTCCCCATCCTCAAAGAAAACTATAAATACAACATAGGAGGGGAGGTAGGTCAGAGGAGTATATCCATGCCTTGTATATCCTGGCATGGCTGATGGGCTGTACCCCGCTGCTTCTCCACAGGAGTGCCTATCAGGTAACCTTTATTCCAAGGGGATTCTGATTGTGCCTTCTTGTATCAGTGTATTTACCAACAATAGTTTATGACCCTTATCCTGTCACAATGGTCAGTAAACCATACTGTTTATACCTCTGAAATTGGGAATGTATCCACTCTTAATGCTCCACCTTATGTGCATCTGTGCTCATGAGAGTTCTAATGCAAACCTAAGAGTCTGCACTGTTCACTCTAAAATATTATCTGTGAAGGTCTCTCAGGGACTCAGACAGGAAGATATAGACACCTCTGGTCCCAGTTCATCTGTGGATAACCTGGAAAGCAAGGGGGTCTTCCTTTCCTAAATTTTTACATCACAATCCCCATTAAGTGTATGTGCTGTAGTTCCTGAGGTGAGAGACATGAAAGCAAAGGAGATAAATATGTAATTCAGAGGACAGCACCTCACCAGTGACAGAAGTCCTTGATGATAGTTTCATAGACTATGGCTTTTGCCTCCAAGGTGTTAATACTGAAATTGTTCTCTTTTTGATGTAAGCTGGTACTGGTGCTTCTGTGCAATCCTACCAAGTAGGTGAGAGATGCACGACATCTAACATGCACTCTGAGGAATTATTTTATTAACTAAAATCGCTTTGCACTGGACATTGGCATATTACTGGGGGGGGGTTTGGGTGCTGGTTTTGCAGTTCCTTACACAAACTGGAAGCAAGTTTGGAAAAGGCTGTCACTTCCTACAGTTTTTGCTCCTTACTTTTCTTACTGGCTGTTTGACTCTTCCTGCACCAAGTCTGCTGGGTAAAAACAGGTTTTACAATTACCTTGTTGCTTAAATAAAAATTTTCCAGTTGATTATGGTTTTCTAAATTAAAGCCTTACATTTTGTGTTTATTCCTGGGGAGCTGCTTGCTCTGACCTGCTAAAAGTCACTACTTTGTGATAGAGTTATGATCATCAGAGGCATTTATGGGAATATGCATGGTCATGGATTGGTCTGGAGCAGTGTGTCACTGAAGAAAATGCACATGTGTGCAATCTGAGGACCTACTCTGCCTTCAAATTTTTATATATGTTACCAGTGTCTGGATGCTGATGATAAAATGCTCTGTCTGTGCCTTTTTCCTCATTCCATTCACCCAAACTTAGTCCATTGATTGAGAAAATGCTGTGCAGCTTTAACCAGCAGTCAGTCTGGTGACTGCTGACTAAGTCAGCTGTCTGTATCTGCTAAGGGATTTCACATTTAACACCCCAAACTCCAGGTTACATCACTTTCTGTTTTTTCTTGTGAAATAGCAGCAGTGTCTGCTTACAGTGATGAGGAAGATAAATGCTCTGGTGTTTGTGAACAACTCTTGGTGTAAGAATGAACACTGTGTCTGTATGGGTTATATTCTAGGCGTTTTTTAATGTTTTGGTGTTTCCTGCCTACTGAGTACTGTCTAGGTCATGAGAAGAAACTGAATATTAAAAAAAAATAAAATAAAAAATCAAACAACAAGCTATCAACCAAACATCTCCAAAACTAATCGGAATGGACACACAAATGAGACTAAACTCCTGTTGGTCAGCTCTGCCGGTACTGGTAATTAAAAGACAATATTAATAGAATCATGTTGAGGTAGCACTTTGTGCAAATGACAGTGACATATGAGGGATGAACACTCTCACAAGCAAAATACTGAAAGATTTCTAAATGACTGCTGAATACTGCTTTTACACATCTTTGTCAGTTGTATTTTGTAATTATTTATGATTAACTTTCTACATCTAATGTAAGCTACTTTTACCTTCAGAATAAAGTACTTGAATGGCAGTAGGGTTTTTTGTGCTCCAGTATTGTTTCATAGAACAGCACTTCAAAAATGTTGTTGTGCCAATAAATATTTTAATGATTTCTCCTATTTATGTTTCTAAGCTCCAGCCCATGTCATATCCTGCACTAAATTATTATTTCAGCCAATGAAGCCAAGTTTTCTTACATTTAACTAAATCCCCAGGTTTTTGAAGAAAAGTTAAAAGAAAGTAATGTCACATCTAACTAACTTAGCAAAACCTATTTCAGTTTTACATTTATGCAAATAATTGTGCATTCACAACTGAGGAAAAGAAAAATGCTTTTTGTGCCTGTGCACAACAAACACACCACAATTCAGTTATGAGAAAACACTGCGGGAAATTCCTGTCATAATCTTAATCAATACTATTGATATAATGTAAATTACAGTCAACAATTTTGACTAGAAACACAAAGCACAACCTCCCAGTCAAAGTCAGAGGAGTAAGAATGAGATTTATTACGTCCCCGAAAAACATCTGGTTTGCATAGCAGAGATTGCTCCTTTACATAAAAGGATTATTGGTAAATTAGCATGATCCTTTGAGCTGTATACATTCCTCATGCTCCATGAGAGCTTTAATAAATTATCCCCAGAAACTGGCTGCATCCAAGCTTAACTTAATGTTGTGCATATTTTCTCGACGTTGTTTGGTGTAAATATTTGCCTCCCCTTTTTGCAGCCGTTGCTTCAGAGCAGACTTTTGCTGCTTGGTCAGCTGACGCTTGATCTTCTGTTTCACCAGCTCCTACAGACAAACACACAATTTGACATCAAAGCTTCTTTAAATCATTTAGCAGTTAAGACATGACATGACAACAGAATTTTTTCAGGACCAACATGAATTCATGATGTTCCCCTTGACTGTAGAAATGGACAGAGTTGTTTCCTTGTAAGAAAATCATAAAGCAGTTCAGGTGACTGAAAAAGGAAATTCTCTGCAATGGACAAGGTCTGCATGAAGTGCTATGTATGTGCTACATCCTCAGGACTCGTAACACCTAAAGGGGTATGAGATTATCTGTGCTTTTGTCTTCTGATAGTCTTAGTTATAATAAATAGCATTTTAAATATTTTTTTTTTATTTTAAAATTAAACTTCAGGTGTGTTCCTTATTGAGATGTTAAAGGACCCACACTTCTCAGTGCAGAACATAGGACTTACACAAAAATGCAAAAGCTAGTAATATTGCAGAACATTTTATGTCCAGCAGTAATTATTTGGTATGTGCTTTTTTTTAGCACCCTGGTTATTCTGAAGTTTAGATTACAAAAATAGGAGTGTTCTAATGGAAAATACAACTCTGTAATACAAGTGTGGCTAAGAGAGATGGGGAACTACTGATTCACAATTCCTCCTCTAGTTTTCCCATTCCATCAAACTGGAGTAGTTCTATGAAATTTCATCTGTTATTTGCACCTGTGGCTCATTCTGAGCTCTGCTCCTCATATTGTGATGGCAATATCTGTCCACTACAAAAATGAAGCCATGACTTGGTACATTTGGCATGTCCCAGAGCACGTTGCCACAATGCTGCTAAGTGCACACTTGCATATTTTTTCTTGGAAAAAAAAGAGAAATCAAATTATTTTCATCTGTTTCATCATAGTGGAATCATATCTTGCTGGAAACTTGCTAGAATAAATTCTGCAAGGCAGAACATTATGACATATAACCTAACGTAAATTCACCAAATTCTACTGCTGAACTGCAGCACTTAATGGAAAGACTCATCAATCTTTCCATCAACACAACTGACATGTTCCAAAATTTCTGATGCCAAGTAGACATACCACCTACTGCCTACTCTGGGGTTAAAGAAAAGCACATTAAATTCTGCTGAAAAAGTCCTGATTTATGCAATTCAGAAGGTCAAATTCAAATTGCCAAAGAAAATTGCTGTTGAAGGTGAGTTCACAGAAATCTTCCAGAAAAGAATGGAAAAAAATGTCTAAGAAGAGAGGTGAGTAAGGCAAAATTAAATCTTGACTCAAGTATCCACGTTCAAAATAAAAATATTAATTGTGGCTAGCAATGGAAATGGATGAACTGATGCTGATAGTGCATTAACATATATTAACATAAACTAGTTACTGGGTAAATGAGAGTTGTTAGTGTTCATATGGAGCTTCGGTGAGAAACCAAAAAGCAATATGAAGGAGAGTGCTGGAAATCACTCTCTGTAAACAATTACAGCAGTATCAGTCCTATTTTTCTGTGGGAATGGAGATGCACACTGGAGAGGTATATAGTAACTGTTTTTAAAGATGATTAATGCCAGAGAACAATTTCAGAAACAGGTACTAACAGCTATATGCAATTTGACATGGTCTGACGGCAAACTAGATGACAACATAACAAAATAATATTTACCGGAGGAATGGTTGAACAGCTCCCAACACTTCTGACTGATGTGATGCTCTTAGTTCTTGTTCTGTGCCCAGCAATGGGAACAATACACTCTTTATCACTGAAACACATAAATCAATGTGTTATTCCACTAGCAAGATAAACACATCTTTGCCTTTATGAGTCTTTTTTTTTTTGCCCTGTTTGAGTCTTCACCTTCTGGGCTACAACTTGATAACTCACAATAAAACATGCAAAGTTTTAAATACTAATACTAGTTGTTCAAGAGAGGCACTTTGTGAAAGAAGAATTTGTTGCATAACAGCCATGTAAATATTGAGCACAGGAGAAACCTCAGGGCACCAAAACACTTCAGATCCTGCTCAACATTTTGAATATATTTAACTGAAAAGCAAAAGCAAATGAGGAGGAGTATAGCCTATGGTGGGCTGGCAAAGAAATAGAATTTCATACTCGAGGGGTAAGTCTAAAGGCAAGCATGACTTTCTAAATATGTTAGAAAAGAAATTAAAAGCCATAACAACATACCATATATTTGAATAAATACAGTACAATATATTTGTATATTTGTACAGAATAAATACAGTACAATATATTTGAATAAAAGACTCCAAGTAATTTGTTCTTGATAACTCCAGATTGAGCAGCAGAACATTTGGCTTTGACACAAAGTATCTGGATTATAAATTTACTCATTAAAATTATTCAGTAGTAGTACTTTAACATTAAGAACTACTTCATTATCTATACTAGCTGAAATGAAGTAAAAGTGGAAAAAACCCACCACAGAAAATAGGTTGCTCTTTGAAGTACAAGATCTGTTTTCTCATTAGCAACTACAACAGAGCTGGACAACCATAACACCAATAGGAGGAGTATTTACTGCTGTATTTTCAAAATAAATCGAATTTTTAGTCTTCAGTTAAACAAGGACAGCTGAAGAGCAGTCCTTTTTAACCACTTGGCCCATTTACATTTTTGAGGGCAAGGGAAGGGCCACATTCTGAGAGAGTAAATGTGAATCTTTACCTATAATGACTGAATTCCTCATTTAAAGCTGATGAGTTGACCAGCTCAGGGCATTCGTCTTCATTCTCCTTACCCTCCCAACACTCTCCTTGACCTGTCTGATCTTCCAGTTCAGCAACATTTTCAGTTAACCTTTTGTCCTTCAAAGAAGTAATTGCAGAACTCTCTGCATCCTCGCTGGACTTCCAAGGCACAGCTAGCCCTTCAGTGTTTTCCAAGGCTGAACCCAACTCTGCCATATTCAGTCTTTCTGTATTTTCATCGCTTTCAGCTTCATCAGCCTCCTCCTCACTGCTGCTTGTGGCATCAGAGGCTCTGCTTTCAGAGAAATCACCCACTTCACATGTGAAGTCTTCACTATTTTCTTCATTTTTGCTGAAGAACGTGGACTCTTTTTCAGCATCCTCTGCAAGTTCTAACCCCTCCATATTGTCATCCTCGTCAGAACTCATGGGGTAAAGCAGTTCACCATCTTCCTGCATCTCCTTTGCATAGCCACTGGCAGCAATCTCTTTATCGAGAGAACACTCTCTCCTGCGAAAGAGGAATGTTTTCTTTTAATGTGCTAAATTTAATAAGCCAAGTTACCAATATACTACACTTCGAGTTTAAAATGCTAACCAGGCTAAAGTAAAATTACCCACACTACTAACAAAGAAGATACCTCCGCTGAAACACACAGAACACATGATGGTGCTGAACTTTACTTAAAATACTAATTTAGAATGCAATCCAAGAGAAGAAAACTCCTCCAGAAGATGATTCCATCTCCATCACCTGCATTTATGTTCATTTTTTTTTACAGACAATTGTTGTACTTTAGCAGGAATAACATTCAGGCTTAAGTTCAAATCATGCTTAAGCAAATATAATAATGAAGGATTTGACATACAAAGGCTGATTAAAGTGTGGAACTCCTTAGGCAAAGTGCTCAGCATAAAATAAAACTGTTTTCATTGCAACAGTTTCAGTCTTAAGAGTGAAAAACTAGTTTTACTTTCCAGAAGGAGCAAAAGGCTTTAGGAAAAAAAAAGTTTAAATGTAATAATGTCTGAGGAGGTAGTCATCCTATTTATAAGTATTTTAAAAATAGTTTTAAAACAGAAACCCAAATTAATCCTCAATACATCAGAATTGTCAAACAGGCTGATTCTGCATCACTGTTAAAATTTCCTAGACATTCACCATTTGGATCAAGCTTTCAGGTTGACCTCTCTTCTTTGGCTGCAAGAAGGCAGGAGAGGATTATAAAGCATGCTTGAAAACCACTTTGAACTTTGAAGAAAGCACAATAGAAATAAGAAAGATATAACTTAAAATTGCATAGTTTGGCCTATGGGTTGTTTTTTTTCTTTTATCTCTCCCACAGGCATCTCTCACAGGAATCCACTTTTCTCAGAAAACAAACAGTAGTGTCATAAGTAGAACTCAAATTCGTCTGGTAATTTCTACCTGATGTCTTTGAAAGTTGGGAAGAGCTCACTCTCATAGTTGAAGCGTTTCTTGAAGAACTCCTTAATACAGTTAACATCTCTGTTAAAATACCTGTAAAAATACAGAATTGTACAAACAAAAAATCAGTGAAGTCTGTTGCAATGAGAAGCATTTACCCTACATGGTTTTATTTGAAAATTATTTCTATTTGTCTTGAGTGATCTCAAGCCAAAGCCTAGGAAGAAAAACTGGATACATTCATTTGTGAGTATTTCTTAACCAAACAATATTATTATATCTGAGAAGCAATTAATCACATATTTATTCTGCAGAGACATTTCTGTTTATTCTTCATTTGGAACATTACTTGTGCTGCATAACAATGGCAGAAAAATACTCAGGAAAAGACTTACAGAAAAAACAAGTCATGGTTGACTGCTGTCATCAGCATCTGTCAGATTCACCTGGAAAACACTTTAAATCTAAACCTACCATTCAGCATTTGCATGTGATGTTGACATCATCTGAGGGAAATCAATCAAAGTGACATGGTCGTTATTATCCAAGATGAGATTAAACTCATTGAAATCCCCATGGATCAGACCATGATTGGCAAGTTTTACAATCAGGTCCATTAATTCACTGTAGACAGCAGCAGGATCTTCTACTTGGTGCACCTGGCACCTGAAAAGTTGAGTAAAATAAAATACTTTGAACCTTGAAAGACTTAATTTAAAAATACAAATAAAGTATACAAAATACATCTGACAGAATGGCAGAGTAATTAAAAGGGCCCTCAGGTCTCTGGTCCAGCACCCTCATGAAAGCTGAGTCAAATCTGAGACCAGACCAGAGTTCTCAGGTCTCTGTCTAGTTTGGATAAAAAACTTCCAGGAATGGAGAGAGTCCTTCCCAAGCAATCAGTGCCACTGCCTCTTTGTCCTCAAGTGGAGAAAGTATCTCCTTATATCCAGGCTAAACCTCATCTAAACTCCCACTCGTTGTCTCCCATTGAGTACTGCCATCATAATCCATTATTATCAGCAAACTTTTATTTCTCCTGTTTTAGATAATCTTATCGTGTCAGTAGGAGCCAAATCTTCTTACACTGAAATTCAAACAGCCCATGGAATTTTCTTTTACAAAACCTTGGTTATTTTAGGAGAAGAAGAAAAAATAAACTTCTACTGCCAACTGCCACAAGGAACTTGGTGTTCTCTTTGCAAAATGAATTTTTGGAAAAATTAGTAATTAATATTTGTTAAATTAGTATTTGTTAAATAGTGGAACTATTTAACAAATGAGGGTGGAAAGACAAAACACAATGAAGTCTTTTCCACATTATTTTTGAACTGTTTTACTTTGAAATTAATTCCCTTTGATTAAACTTAAGATCTTGAATCCTATACCAGAGAATGAACTGGTTTGTTCTATAACCAGACACTTTAAATCTCTGGATTAGACCTGGGTTATTGTATGAAAGAGGCAGGCTTTTTACATTTTTACATTCAAAACCAAACCAACCCTTCACTGACAAAGCTCAATGTTTAATGTTTCTAGAGGTTGAAAAACTCAAGCAAAATAATCTTTCTCAAAGCTGCAAAACCAGATTATATGTGGTAGTCTATATAAACAATGCAGAAGTGAGATATAAATTCACCTAAATTAATAGGGCAAGGATCAAAAACTGGAGCTCAGAATATGAGGGATATTAATACTCTATACATGAAGTAGCATACAGAATGTGCAATTTCTGTGTAGAAAACAAGGAAAAACCCTAATTCGGTTACTTTTCCTAAAGGTTGTCAGGGTCTCTGTAAAACAGAAAATTCAAGCTTCACTACTCACAAAGGATATCCATCAACAAGTTCCATAACAACTGCATGCCTGTTGTAGTCTATAGGCTTTGGAACAGGAAATTCTCTGTCATGCAAAGCCTGGAAAGAAATAACACATTGAAAATTTAAAATTAAATAGTTATGGAAACATTACATATATTGATAAACAAGATGTGTAGTACGTATCACTGTGATAGCAGCATGTATTGCCCAAATCACACATGCAAGAAGGAAAACAGCCACACAGCTACTGGAATTTTCACTGGAAAGACAATAAAATTCTGAAGTTTAGACACTGAGTGCACTGCCTACTGTTTAATTATCATGCATCTGGAAAAAAAACCACAACAGACTGGAGAAATGACAGAACCTTATCTGGTACATTAGCCAGTGAAATCAGCAGCAGATAACTGGAAATGGGGTCTAGCATAAAAACATAATCCACACTAACCTGCTGCCAATGTACTCCTGCCTGACTAGTCAATCTATGCTCAGCTGCTGTAAATACAAGAAGTTCACACTTAAATGGTAATAATCAGCATTATACCACACTTAAGATCAACCAAAGGTAGGTATTTTGAAGCCCTCCTGTTTGCCTTTTCTAGCACAAATTCAGTGGACCCACTCAACTTTTTTATGGGTTCATTCTTTTTTACTCATTCTGTCATTACCAGTGAACTTCTCTAAGATTAAGTTAAAGCAACATAAGTACAGGCTTTGTTACTTTAGTAATACTGCTTTTCAGCACTCAATTCAGCTAATACCGTTTTTCAGCACTCAATTAAACCTCCCCCAACCCTCTGCTTAGGGAAACTGACCCCCATAATTACATTCCTACAAGTTCTGATCATCTAAGGCTTTACCAGCTGGACCACCTGGACAAACAGAGGTTTGATATTATGGTTCTAGTTCTTTCTCTGTGAGGCCACTGAGACAATCCATCATGGTTCTTTTTTACAAGGACAAGAAAATAATATTTCATGTATATATTACTCTTTAAAGGCACAAAAGCAGAAAGGAAAACTAGTTTTTTTATTAATAATTAATTTTCAGTTATCATCTTTCACCTCTACACAATATCTGTGTTTTTTCAAAACAGGTAAAAAAACCACAGAATTCAAAAGTAGCAGCATATGCTTGGGAATAAAATCTTTTCTCACAGCACAGAACTAAGTGTGCCTTTTTAGATCAAAATACCAGTTTTGATCTGAAAGACTTCTCTCACAGGACAGCAACAAGTGAAAGCTTGGTAAAATAAAAAAAAAAAAACCCACTAATTTTAAGAAATGACAGCTGCTTCCCAGTTTATGCTATAAAATTTGAAGGGAAAACTGCAGAACTGGTGATACACAGATTATCTACCCATAAATAACATCATTAATTTGAAATTCTCTCATGACACCTGGATCTGTTCCATGTGATTTCAATTGCAAAGCTTAATTTTGGCACTAGGAAGAGTACAAATCATGTTGTATCAAAACTTTCTGATGTATCATTTAAGTCCATTAGAGGAGAGAAAAAATGAAGAGTAAATCCTACCAGTACTGCAAATACAACATGATCAAGACAGTCTGAGAGGCATCTTTCAGCCTGTTCCACCACTGCTGGCCACTCACACTGATGTGAGTGGCTACCTACCTTCATGTAGGCAAACTCCTTCATTGCTGCTATCCGGGACAAGTACAGCCAGGACATTTTGTGCCTGTGCTTGTGGTAGTCACGTTTGTTTTTCAGGTTACGGAAGGAAGTTCTCCCAAGCCGGTGCAATTTCAGTGCAAACTGTTGCTGCTCTTCGTTGGCAACAATATAAATATCTAGAAAATACATAACAGCACAGATCTAAGAAATTAATATCTAACAAACCACTGAAAAAGTGCAGTGAAAGTTTGTTACCTCACTCCTCACCCTTTCTGACCTGCAAGTTACAGCAAACAGAGCTGATTACATAGTGTGTATCAGAGGACTGAATGTGAAGAAACTACTGTTAAAGAGTTCATAGTTCATATTGTACTCCAGTAGAAGAAATTCTGATGGGAAGTATCTTTCAGTGTTCTGGTGTTCTTAACCACACCCTGGAAGAGCTTCTCCTTCTTGATGAATGGACAGACAACTCAAAGGACCAGATGCTTAATTTAAAGTGTTAACAAACACCCTAAACTTAATTTCTAGCACTTATCCCAAATAATCTCATTCTCCAATTATACAAGTCACATTCTGTATCAAACTACATGAATATAAGAAGAACGAAGATAGTGTTCAGATAATTTTGAGCCTATTTTACTTTAATGCCTTATTTTTAAGTGGAATGAAAAAGCTGAAAATATCTTTTTAAATGGTTTGAAACTCTTCACAAAGCACAACACAAAGTACCTTTTTAAATAATGAACCAAGAAACAGACAATATGGGCAAAATGAAGTTACAGTGTTGTGAAAAAATACCCAAATGTAGCCAGAAGCCTCACAGAGCACTTGAACATGCTATGTTCAAATACATTTTGGTGTTTGACATCAACTGCTCTGCCTATCCAGAGGAAAACTAACCCAGTTTCTTGCAAAGTATTTGCAACATTATAGATGTGTTTGCTTTAAAAACTTATTTAAAGTGTTATTTTTGCTTACCTGATTCTTTGCCAACACCCATCTGGTTTCCCACAGAACTGATGATTTGACGGGAAGAGAGAGTTTTCAGAGCCAGGTAATCATATCCTGCATTAGTTAAACGATAACCCTGGACAGCTGGATAAAAAAATACATTTCACTCTTTATTATGCACACATCACATTTAAAATAAATATCAATTTAATCTTGTTTATTGTTTCACCCAACCAGTATTTCATTCCTTGGCTCTTACCACCCCAATTTGACTGAATGGAGAAGATGTTTAAATTGGATTTGGAGCAACCCTCAATCCACCGAAGAACTGGGACAAAAGGAAGTGGTATTTCCCACAGAAGTCTCCATTGTATTCGCAGGGCCAGATCCAAATGGCTGAAGGGAACAGGGAAAGGCCTGCGCAACTTTTTCATATGGCAGATAATAAAAACTAAAGCTAAGATTAAAACTTTTAGCAGCTATTCCTGAGGCAGTGAAATGTCCAAGGATTGTGCAGTCTGTTCCAGAAATACGAGGATATCACTCATTGCTTCAAGCGATGTTTCTTTTTACCTCATTCTGAACAAAAAAGAAAGATAACTGTTCTTCTTTTTGCTGCCTACCACTTCTAAAGGTACCAGCAAACACAGAATCTGGTGCTGCACAAACCCACATTTCCAGGCTGAGTCCTAGGGAAGACAGAGCAAACACTCTGGGCACTTCTACATCCCAACCTGCTGGGCAGCTACGACTGTGAGGATTTGGGGACAAGAAAGGGAGTCCAACACAAAATTCAAACTCACTTTTTAATCGTTCATAAGCCACAAGTTTGTGCTTCGCCAACTCTCTCAAAATTTTATTACAGCCACCATGTTTAAGGCTGGCAATAGAAGCAATCAAGCTAGCAGGAACTATTTCATGGTTCTTCATGCCCATTTCTACCTAAAAGAGCAATTAAAAACAGATTTGTCAGCCCTGTGTTCAACAATGAAATACCAAATCCTGTTCAAGAGTAAAATCCCTTTTCAAACAGGCAATTTTAAAGACTACAGAATTTAATACTTAACTTTCTACGTTTTAAAACTTAACCTTTCCATTCGCTTCACTGCTTCTTGGCAGCTTATGTACAACCCACCCTCGGAAGTTCTTCAGTGCCGGCCACGACAGGAGTGGCTAATTAGATTCCACACAATCCCATTCACGGTGAGCAGAGAGAGCAGGGAGGCTGGGGATGCTGCCTCACCGTGATGGGTTTGCAACCACCCGGGCGTCCTCAGAGACTCTCCTTGGCACCCCCAGAGAACCCCCGAGCATCCCCAAGAATTCCCTGCCCCTCCCCATTCACCCCCAGCCGGGTGGCGGAGGGAAACCCGAACCGTGCCCTCCCCAGAACAGACCAGCACGGAGCCCGGGGAGGCAGCGGAACCGCAGGCGGGTCCCTCCCAACGGCCCGGCCCTGCTGCCCGTGCCCGCTCACCGCCGTCAGCACCCTGAAGTGTTCCCGGGACAGGTAACGCAGCATCACCACGTTCAGCTTCCCCATGGCGGCGGTGGCAGAGGAGCAGAAACTGGAAAAAGAGGGGAAAAAATCAAGAAAACGATGAGGAGGAAGATATGGAGGCTGAGAAAGAGCGCAGGCCGCACACGCGCAGCAGCGCCCTGGGTAGGTCCTGGCAGCTGTGTGTGCTGCCGCGCTCCGCCGGTCCCGCTGCGCTCCGCCCGGCACCGAGCCGGGAACCGGAACCGAACCGGCACCGAAGCGGAGCCAGAATCGGCTCCGCGGGGAGCTCGGCGGGACCCCCTTCCGTGCCGCGAGGGAATTGTTTGGGATCCCCGTGCAGCTGCCAGGACCTGTTCCCCTCAGGAGTCTTTCGAGCTCATGGCGTGACGCGGCGGGACGGTGCGGATGTGAGGGAAGGCAGGATCCGGCTCCGGAAGAGCTCTCTTCTCCGAAGGATAACCCGCTGTTGCTAACCCATGGAAACGCAAACACAGACGTTTTGACAAGCTGAGGTAGAGAAAAACTCATAGCGAGTATTTCACTCGGACAAAGTGAAGAACGTTAACTTTCCACCACTTAGAGCGCTGTAAAAGCAAGTTTTGAATGCCAGAATATCAACACTTGTTGTAGTTTCCTTCACGTTAACTTACTAGAACCTCATCTGGCATATTTCCTTCTTTCCCCTTTTTTTTCCTTCCTTTTCTCTGCTGTCTATTGTAGGTATTAAAATAATTTCCATTTCTCTCAGCCAGCCATCTGTGTTCAGCTATCTGTTCAACTATCTTGAAAAAACAAAAAATACCCTAACGAAAACAATCCAAAGAGTAGAAGACAGCCACATCAGGTGCACATACTGTGAACAAAGACACATATTTATTATCTGTGATCTCTGAGTCTTACATTCCTTGTAGACTATATATTTGTACATTAAATTTCCATCCTTTATTGTGGCTTGTAAATCTTAGAGACTATAATAGTTACATATGATATAAATGAGAAACAAAAGTCTCGATATTCAGCAAAATTTAGATTGCTTTATTTTATGTAGACAGAGCAATGCAGTGCTGGGGAGTCGTGAGAGGTCACCGCCCACTCCACGCTCCACCGAACTTGGTTTGCAGCTCCATTTTATAGTATGGTTTCCTTGTAGTAATCAATAATTGTTTTGGGGGTTTCATTTTGTTGTCATAATTCTGCCAGGTAAGCAGTGGTGGTCAAAAAAACATCTGTGGGACCTCTGTGTGACACAAAATCTCCGGACAATTTGTCAAGTCTCGTAGATAACCATCTGGTCTTGGTAATTAAAGAACAGCAGAAATCGGGAACTCTGGTCTTGGCAGATAGGTCGCAATTGACTACACAAAGGCAGAAAATCTAATTTTGCAAAATCTTTCAGGCCGTGGGAAAACCTTGTTTTACCAACTGGTGTTAAATACAGTTTACTTAGAAAACACAATGTTCATAACAGGACGATGTAAACAGAATGGTTTTAATCATGTATTTCCCTTTAGCTAGGTCTATGTCTTACCTAAGACAGGGAAATGAAGATGTGTGGTTTGGTATCCTTGTCCAGCTTTCCATTATGAGTTTATTACCTTTGTCTATATTTTCCTTTATAATCTGACTGCCTGTAGAAACAGTTAGTAAATTCTGTGTTCTTGGTATTTCACTATCCCATTTGCCACCAGAAGTAGAAAGAGTCCCAAAGAATACACAGTTGTGTAGATGTAAATTATTCTGCAGGGATCTGTCTTTTTATAAGGGTGTGAAATCTCCAGGAAGAGGAGATCTAGTCATTAAAGTCAGACTTACAGACAGCATTCTAGTAATGGAAAATGTTTTGTGAAATGCAGCTTTTGAAATACATCTTTTTCTCCCTCAAAATATCATGAACACTTGTTTTGCTTTGTGTGACTGTACTTTTGGAAAGATTACAATATAAACTGCTCTTTCATGTACAGGAATTTTTGTTTGAACTAAAAAAAAAAAAAAAAAAAAAAAAAAAAAAAAAAAAGCCAAGCATAGAAAAAAAAAGGAAAAACAAAAAGGGGAAAATAATTTAAACAAAACCCTACCACTTCATACCAAAGACATCACTTTAAGTTCTGACTTGGCCTAGAACAGACCAACATTGTGTAAATGCTGACAGCTGATCTCCAGAGAAAAGAATGAAATGGTTAGCTTTTCCTTTAAATAGAAACTGCTTGGATGCTAAGGAGACAGTATCCCATCTGATCTGCAACTCAGGGAGGTAAAGTTGTAAAGTCTGGTGGTGATTCTATGTTCCATAAAATCATGGATTACTTAGGCCACAGTATAATACAATTATATAGTGTTCAGATGTTTTCAAGTGAAAGTAAATGTAAGTAAAAGCAGAAATAAGAATCGACTGACTTGTATGTTATAAAACCCTCCAAGCTTCATACCCTGGAAAGAAAACATAAATTCTTACTGTTGAGTGTTTTGTTTCATGAGAGCTCTTATTGACATATGGTAAAATGTGAAACACGTCAATTGAAGGAATTTTCATATTGGGTTTTTTTTTTCCCCTTTTAAGAACAGGAAATGGAAAGATCACAGCATCCTGAAGGCTAGAACAGGTAAACCAGACTAATCCTCACACCAGTCCTCTTGGCACAGCACCATTCCCAAAAGTCACACCATGTGCCCGAGAGTATCGTCAAAGTGCTCCTTGAGCTATGTTTTCACATGTGCCCTGTGTTACAGGACATCAGAACTTGCTCTTTCATTAAATCTGATCCATCACATTTTGCTTTTCCATATACCTACTGAAAAATATGTTTCCATGCTGGGTTTTCCAGTGAGGAAAAGCAGTGTAACATTCAGGAAGTCACTGAAATGGCACCAGCCTGACATAGCTCCAGGAGCACCTCGACGATACTCTCGGGCACATGGTGTGACTTTTGGGAATGGTGCTGTGCAGGCCCAGGGATAGGACTCGATGGTCCTGACATAGCCCTTACAATTCAGCATATTCTGTAGTTCTGTGAGCTTTCCAACGCCTGGGCATCACTTACAGCTTGTTGCCTGCTTGTTTAAATCTGCCTTCTTGTGGAGAAGACTTGAAAGCACACAAACACCAACCATCAAAGAACGCCTTTTCCTACTGACATTTTCAGCCACTCCGTTTCCCAGCCAGGGGCTGGGTTGAGGGTAAGGACTACGTTTCCCATGAGGCTTTGCGGGGCGCGTCAGAAAATGCGTCATCTTCGGTAGCCGCGGGAAGGCGCCCGGCGCCCCCACTGCACGGCGGCGGTGGCGGCGCTGCGGTGGCGGCGCGGCGGAGACCGCGGCTCGGCCCCGGGGGCTCAGAGCGTTCCGGGGAGGCCGTAGGTGTCCGTAGGGCACAGGGTGGGTGGGGGGTGGCTTCTGGCCTTCTCCGCACCCTGGGGCTGGGCCTTCACCCGGCCGTAGCTCTCTGGAGGTCACTTAGCCCGACACGCCCTGAACAAGTCCCTCAGGATTTGTCCAGGTGGCTTCGGAACGTCCTTGGGAAAGGCGACTTGGAAGGTTCTCTGGGCAACCAGCGCCCACCGAGGTGCGCTGCTGCGGGCGGGTGCAGTGGTGCGGAGTGGGAGCCTTTCGAGCTGGTACTGCTTTTGTTAGGAGTGGGAAGGGAGGGATTTCACGGGAATGAAATTCCTCTGTAACATTTTGGTTGAAACCACACATGCGTTATTGACTAGATTGTGGCATGTGAGAAGCTAATTTTTTTTATTTAAAACTAGTGATGATTGTTTTTTTACACGTGGGCAGTGATTTCTGTAGTAGTGTTTATTTTCTGTTATGCTTTTTATTCACAGCAAATTAGAAAATGGAGCTGTAACAGAAAACAAGTAACTAATCTTGTTAAAATGCTGGTTTTACTCAGATGAATGAAATAGGTGTGTGGGTGATTGCTCTGCAGAGGCAGCCTGTGTGGGGAGCATCACTTGGGGAAAGCCTGTGCACTTCTGGATAACAGACGTGATGAGTCCATGGATGTGTGAAGTGTCTGGATTGAGTGTGGTTTAGAACACCACAAATACAAAAATGCTCTGACTCTGTCTTGAGTAGGCCAGAGGCTGAAAATGTTTCTGTTCTCTTGGCAGCAGGAAGGAATAAAGAGAAGTGGAAGCAGACCGAGCAGTTCCTGAGAAGGAGGAGAGGAGCAAGCCCAGTCTGATCTGCCCCCTGCCATGCAGCCGGAGTTACCTCCCTCCCGAGGGCCTGCAGAGCTGCCTCGAGTCCCACGTCAGGGAGCTCTTTGGGCCCTCTCTTCCTGAGGACTGGCAGCAGACTGCCTTGCAGGAGAGCAGGCTGAAACAACAGGCTGGCAGCAGAGCCAGGACACGCTGTCCCCAACTCCCAGCTGCACCGGGTGCGCCGTGCCGGGGACATGCTGGGCTTCTGTGGCACCCCCGTGAAGGACGGGAGCAAGATCCATGAACTCGAGGCCGCACAGCTGCCCCTGAACTTGAAAATCATCTGGCAGCACTGAGTCCCCCCATGGAGCATCCCTGTGGTGCCTGGCTTGTGCTGCAGGGCAGCAGCAGAGCCCTCTCGTTGGGGTGAAATCTGTGAATTTCACTACTAAAAGTTCACTGAACTGCTCAGATTTGGCTGTTCCTGTTCTCTCTTTTCCCTGCAAACCAGTTCTTGCAAGGCACTGGTGCACTGTGGGCACTGCCAGTTGCCCCCAGCCCTTTCCCTGCTGCTGGGCACCGCCAGGGTCCAGTGGGGATTGACAAGGGGGCCATCTCCACAGTTTGTGCTCTGCACCTCTGTGCTGGTTTTGGCTGGGGTAGAGTGAATTTTGTTCCCAGGGACTGTTACGGGGCTGTGTTTTTGGCCTGTGCTCAACTCAGGGCCGGTGCTGCTGCTTTTTTGCTATTGCTGAGCAGGACTTGCACAGAGCCAAGACCTTTCCTGCTCTTCTTACTGCCACACTGGTGAGGGCTCTGAAGGTACATGGGAGGGGACACAGCAGGACAGGTGACCCAAACTGACCCAGGGGATATTCTAGACTATATGGCATCAGGCTCAGTGTATAAAATGGGGGAAGAAGAGGGAAGCAGGGGACATTTGGCGTGATGGCATTTGTCCTACCAAGTCACTATGATGTATGATGGGACCCTGCTCTGCTGGAGGTGCTGAATACCAGCCCAGCCATGGGAAACAGGGTATTCATACCCTATTCTGCTTGGTTGTGTGTGCAGCCTTTGCTTCCCCTGTTAAACTGCCCTCATCCCAATGCATGAGTTTTCCAGCTTTTACCCTTCTGGTTCTCACTGACTGGCTCACACAGATCTGCTTTTCTTCTGCTGTGAAAGCCAACCCTCTGTAGCCACTCCTGGGATGTGCTTGGCGAGCATTGGAGCAATGGCAAGCTCTGGAATGCTTTTTCCAGGACTGCTGAATGGCACTGTAGGTGTCTGCCTGGCTGGATTTCTTCATGCTGCTCCTGGTTGGCCCAGATCTGGCTGTCAAAACTATGAAGGAGTTGCCAACAGGACTGGTGTGAGGATTAGTCTGGGTTACCTGTGCTAGCCTTCAGGATGCTGTGATCTTTCCATTTCCTTTTCTTAAAAAGAAAAAAAAGAAACCCAATATGAAAATCTGTTCAATTGACCTGTTTCATATCTTACCATATGTCAACAAGAGCTCTCGTGAAATGAAACACTCAAAAGTGAAAATTTAGGTTTTCTTTCCAGAGTATGAAGCTTTATGGGTTTTATAACATACAAGTCAGTTGAGTCTTCTGCTTTTATTTACATTTACTTTCACTTGAAAACCATCCAAATACTACATAATTACAGTATACTGTGGCCTAATGTCCTGGTTTTAAGGACAGTTATCTGCCAGTAAAGGCAGAAGATTTGCTTTGAAATGGAGAATGCAAACCCCCTCCCTGCAAATAGTTATGAATTTGAAATGAAGGGGCTCTAGGCAAAGATATGGGAATAACAGTTCCTTACTGGTGTTTTGGTTTGAAGGACAGGTGTCTGCTAATAAAGGCAGAAGTTTCCCTTTGAAATAGAGACTTTAATTCCACTCCCCCAAGTATTATAATTGCTTGAATTGAGGACTCTGAAGCAGAGATAAGGGGGTAGGAATAACAGCTCTTTTACTAATATATCTAACCATACAAGCAGAAACAAGAGCAGTTGTTAAAACTGCCAAGAAAACAGAACAGATACCTCGGCTCCAGTCCTTTCTTTATCTGCAGGCACTCTCTCTGCCCTCGGTCCCGGTGCTGCAGACAGACCAAAGCCCGGCAGCTGCAGCGGGAGCACAGGCGGGAGGGGCGGCAGCGGCCACGCCGGTCTCGGCTGGGAACGGGCTGGAGAGGGCAGCTCCTCGCTCACCATGTGGGTTCTGGTGGTCAGCTGTGTCCGCAGAGGCAGGAGGCTGGAACGGGGCAGATGCAGGGCAGGTGATCACAGACCGTCTGGCTCTCCTGCGTTCGGCCGCGTGGCTGCAGACGGGGCGTCCTCCTCCGAGCTCCCTGAAACACGAGTCCCCTCCGGAAACACAAGTAACCCCTCCAGAAGCCGCTGCCACCTACCCATTTTGTCTAGAGTCATCAGAGATGCTGGGTGTAACCTAGCCAGATCCATTGGCATGATCATGAGAAAAATTCTTTAAATTGACACAGTAATAGAAAAACACTCAACCCCCCAACACCACAGCAAATATTTTCTCATCTGTACGACAACGTCAGAAGAAGAAGAGTTTGCGTAGGCTTCTTCCACCCAATGCTGAAACTGTTTGAATTACTTCCAGTAGGTGTGACAAGATCATTCAAACTAAATGAGTTTAAAATGAAAAGCTATTATTACACAGGTTGAAGGGTCTGGAGGTGCTCATATTTAATTAGAAATCATTTCCATTCAGTTTTAAGTGAAGCCAGCCTACACCAGACACAGCTTCAGTAACTCTGTAACCACTTAAAGATTTTCTTTTTATTCATGTTGGTTTTGGGAAACTGAAGTTTAGTTTCTATTTTATGGGCTGTTTTCTGATAATTAGCTGAGATTGAATTTGCACTTTTCCTGGTTACACCAGTTAGAAAAAAGAAATTTCAGTCTCATACAAGAAAAGTACAAATTATTTTTGGGTTTTTACATACCTTAACTTACATACGTAAGTTACATACATAGCTTAATGCTTGAAGACACGAGTTGGGAAAAAAATCTGCATTGTACTTCATGTATTAAGACCCTAGCTGAAAAATTCTGCTTCTTACAAAGTAACCAAGAGCTGTTGAGCATTACTAACGTACTTCCCGCTTCCCTGTGTCAAAGACAGTTTGATCCAAACTCTTGTATGATAATGTATTACTGATTTTTGTTCCTAAATGTCAGAGCTTTATTACTTAATCAATTATTTTCATTTTGTTGTAAGTAAGGTTATTTAAAATAATGATTTCTTGCATGCTGTGCTCTGAAAATTGATCACACGTCTGACCTATCTGTCACTTTCATTACCTTTTGAAGTGGATTTTGCTAGTGAACTAAGTGGTTTCCTCTTTGGGTTTAAAGAGCAAAGGTGAATTCTTTGGCTTTCCATGTCAAGTCTGCAGACCTCACTATATTCCCTAGCTCTGCTTTCTGTGCTGACCAGACCCTGATCACTGTTTGTTTGTATGAACAAACTTACTGTCTGTGCACAGTGGCTACACAGACAGACTTTGCAAAGTGCAGCTGCAGCCAAGGACACTGAAGCTAAAGAACAGTGCCCACTCTCTCCATTTCTGATTAGGGGTGACATAACCTCCTTAGTGTAAAATTACATAGATACTAGACAGCAGTGCCTGATTTGTAGACCAGCATCCCAATTGGCTCTCCTAAAAAATACATGTATCAGCTTCCCGTATTGAGCAGTTTTAATAAATAAAAGAACCTCAGTCTACATAAATGTTTACCCTGCAATTGCAGTGGAGCTTGTTAATTGTGATTGAAAAAAGATCCAGGCACTTCACGAAAATCTATTATAAACAGTCCTTCAGTAGTTCACTTTCATTTCACTGGATAAATATGTCTTGGCCTATTTGAATCATATTCTCATGATCCAAACTTGTAGTAAATGCAAAGCAGGATGTGTAACTAAGTGTAACCAATAACAACATTTCCAGACTTAGAGCAGAAATCCAGACATGATCTGAAGTCAATCATATAATTTCTACTACTCTTACAAAATAGCTCTTTTTCTTTAAAGCATACAATGCTTTATAAAAATACCTATGAAAAGACACTAAACTGTTTTAAGAGTGACACTAGAACTCAAGGGTGATTCTAATGGGACCAAGTGAGAAGGAGGGATTGGCTGGTTTTTGTCAAGCATCACAAATCTCATAAGGTTTGACATGATCTTCTGTTCCCCCATCATCAGGACCATGTGCACACATATCCCCTTCCCATGATGTCATGTGCAGCTCTGCTTCACCACAGCTCTAGAAAAAACACTTTTTTCTGCTGCACTTTTCTTAAGTACATGTTAATATTTGTGTTCTCATCCAGAGGTCTTTTGAGAAAGACAGCAGACCATGGTCAATATGAATTCTAAGCTCTAAGGAATAGTGTCAAGATATTAGAGTAAGAGCAGCATAATATGCTGGAGAACCAAGAAGGTTACTTAAGGAAAAATAATAATATGGACATCATAATCAATTGATTTTAGAAGCCACGTTGAAGTATTTTCCAACTCCTTCATGTAAAAGACTATAAGCATTCTTAGTGGTGAGTATTTTAAACTTGAACATAATCCTGACCACTAAACAATTTCATGGAGATAGAAGAAAACTAGAGTGTCCATAAATAGCATGTGGATGTGGCACACCTGAAGTAGGGCTGTAGAAAATTGATATGATGGAATTTTCCAGTAAAGGCCTGGATGTCTCAACAAATTGATGGTGCTATTTGTGAAGAGAACCCACTTTCAGAAACAGCATTATCTATTTTTATACTATATATAACTTAGTGTTGCATGATATTAAAACATAATTACAGTGTAACTTATGTCTCACATCTCAGAAAAAGGTCTATTTGGGGCAATTTTTAAAATCTTAATTTACTGCATAAAAACAGCTTTATTGGAATTTACAATTGTGGTTGACCAGATCAGTGGGTGTAATAGCCAACTTGTGAGATAGTAAATGATGATGTCATAACTTATTAATAAAGATATGGTTCAAATGAAGTGGTTTTTAGGAAAGCAGAGTGCAAAATTATGGACCTAGGAGATGGAACAAAGAGAACATCATAAGAAAACAGGGAATGGTGATTTTGCTCAGGCTGTCTTATATCCCTTTCATGCTCTGAGGAAGAATCTCTGTTCTTTTCCCAGTTCTTACCAGTCCTTGCTGTGTTTGAAGGATAAATCAATCATCCCACACGTCTTTCAGCACACAGCAACTGAGGGTCATGACTGTGTCTTCCAGGATCAACTTTGTTTTTATCTGCTGCTCTGCTTTGGGGCTCAACTGCTGTGCTCTGCAGCATCAGTAACATGATGGGTGATGCCAGGCCTTCCTGACTTAGCTTCCAAGCTTTTTCTTTAACAGAACTTTTAACAACTTTACATGGAGGATTGTCACTGTCTCTGAGGTCTCCTGAGCCTGAGATCCTCACAGCAGGAGGTATAGGTGGTTTAAAGTTCACGCTTTCCCAGCTGGTCACCAAAGAAAATTCAGGAGGCTGTTTTCTGAGGTTTTCAAGGTTGTTTCTTGTTTCTTATCTAAGAAACTCTTTCTCTAGCTAACAGCAGTCTGTCCAGCTTGAGATCCGAGGCACACTGCCTGCCCCTGGGGCAGGACTTACATTTTACACTATAAATTACGTACCTAATATTTATAATTACTTTCCAGTACATGACAATTTTATTACACTGTCCAATTCTGTCCCAGACCAATCCAGTAATGCCAACCTGGCACTTAGCATGGATGGCATGAATAAGAAGAAAGAAAAAACATACCACACTTAAAATCCTCCATATTAGCTTCAAACCCCCTAATAGAAATATTTCTAAAAATGCACTTTTGCATTTTTTGGAATTTATCTAATTTATACTCTAATATTTTTTCGCTATTTGTAATTCTTCAAGTAATGTTGGTAGATTTTTCCAGGCACTTAAATGCAGTCCCCAGGACCCCTGTGCTCCTTGCCAGGGCCTCTGAGACCCCTGGCAGGGGGGATCTCGAGGCATCCAGGGAAGCCAGGGGAACACCCTGGACTCCCACAAAAGATCTTTTTCTGTTTATCTGACAGGTCAGCGCCATCACTCGCTGACCTGACTTGCCTGCCAATATAAATACTATTTACCATTGTGTAAAAGAGGACAGAAACCACACAAACTCACCCAATGTGTTGCTAGGCTCATTTTTCCTCTGAATCACCTAGTTTACCTCATATCTAGATTATCTGTAGTGAGGTGAGGTAGGAAATATCTGCAGGCTTTCCTGTCCTCTTCATCCATAATGTTGGCAGAATCTAAAATTTACTCCTCTTGGGTTTTCTCAGTGATCTAGTGTCCCTGACCATAGCATTAAGATCCATTCCTAACCAAACTATCCTGTGTTTCTATGATGTGAAACCTGGGGTTAAAATTCCCAAGGAAGTTTTCATCCTTGCTGCTAAGAGACCTCTGGCCATCAGACGATTTTCCTATTCTAAGGTGATTTGTATATATGAGTGACATGGAGACCTTGGAAAAGAAAACAGTTTAATTTCAAAGTTTGGTCAGGACAATTAAAAGTCCTTTCACACTTCTGGCTCACAGTTCTTCGTTCTTTCTTCTTCCTAGTTCTCCCTCCTACACCTGCTCCATCTGCTGGAAAGCAAATACAGGTCCAGGAGGAAGCTGTTTACTCTCTGATTTGAGGCATTCTCTTGCCTTAGTATACTTCTGTTTTCCTGTACCACGCTGTTCCTTTACCTCCAAAAGGTTCTATCAGTGTTTCAATTTACTAAGAATAAATTTAAAAAAAAAGTTTAAAACACAGTCTGGCTAAGTACATTTCCAGTTTAGATCAGTTCAAGTCTGGCTAATGAAAATGCAGAAAAAGCAGGGCTCTGTGAACTTCACTGTCTAGTCTCTTTGCCCCCAAGCCCATGCACAAAATGATATTATGACTTTGATTGTAGAGATAACTTGCCCTTCCAGCAGAAAATACAGTCTGGAAATGATTGTGTTATTGGAGCAAGATATCATGGCAATAGTTGTTACTGAGTTTGCTGTATATTCCATGACGAGATTATTTAGGAGCTTTTCATGAAGAGCTTGCCAGGTCCATTGTGATCCTTTGGATGATACTTCCTGAAAATGCTTCGTCAAGAAATTTGAAAGGAAAAGCACAGGAAAACAAGAAGTAGCTGCTTTGAATAGCTACAGCAGAGTGTCACTGAATTTTCTAGGAGTCTGAACATAGTTGAAAGATTGAAAGTTGATAGCAGATAGAGTATGGAAGATTTGCTGAAGGGTGCAAATGCTTCACAAGCCTTATATTAGGAGACTGTTCCGTGTTTTAAAAAACTGGAAAGTAATCACAATTTAAAGATAAAGTGTGTGGAAACTTTTACATCATTCTAATGCACTGCAGAAGAAGAAATTATATTTCCCTCCCTGTAAACCACACATGTAAATTGTGCTGAGGCTGAGCTTCAAAATACTAGGCAATCTCTGTCAAATACAGAATCATATATGGAATCTGAAGAAGAAAGCATGGAAAGATTTAAGCATTGCAAATAACTTTTACAGTCTCATCAGCCAGGGTAGAAAATAATAATAATTAAAAAAAATAAATAAAATTTCCTGATGGGGGCAGTACAAATTCAGGCTTAGAAGGAAAAAATGGAATAAGCACTGAATGGAATAGAAACACTCTGGAAGGTTCCCTTAAACAGTTTTTGATTCCTTCATGTGCCTTAGATTGCTCTCATTCTTAAAGGAGTATTTTCTGAGTGTATTTCATCACAAGCTGGCCTTTGTAGTCATTGGTTGTGCATTATCCTTTACTTCCTTCCTTATCCTACAACAATTTCATCACACCATTTTTGAATTTAAAAACGCATTGTTTGAATGCTTGACATTTGATACTAACTAATTTCTTGTCCTCCCTCTTTCTGATGCACCTGCTCACTGTTATCAGAACTTTTATTGTTAGGGAAGGGTTTCACGTACATACTGTTCTCTCTTTTGGAAGACTGGGAAAAGAAAGCAGCAGAGAGATTTCCCAGCTGCCTGATTTTTCATTGTAAAACCCAGAAGTAAATCCCCTACTTAAAAGCAGCAAATAATCTGTAATGAATCCATTAGAACAAATTCCTTTTGTGATGTGCAGATGTAGGTGCTGTTTGTCACTTGCTTAGGACTTGACCGTGCCATTCTTTGCCGCATTTTTAACTTATCTTTGCAAAACTGTCTGGCAAAATCTAAAAAGCAAGTATGAACTGAGATCTATAAATCTATAAATTATAAAGTGTCGTGTTGTTATGCAGCATCTGAAGCATGTCTCAGTTTATCTGTAGTTATGTTTGAATGCATTATACTCTGAAGCTCATTATATGCCTGAAGCTTTTTTGCTGCTGCATCAGCCCCTTTTTAGCATCATTCTACTGGCACAATCCTAAGTGTTTCTTCAAAGTAGAAGAACAAGCCTTTGAAATAATTACAAAAGCTGAAGAGTATTGAGATTCTTATTACTTTAATATCTGATACATCCTCAATAAGAGGATTTTACATTCAACAGATATTTTTGCCACAACCCCATGCAGTGCTACAGGCTGGGGATGGTGTGGCTGCACAGGCAGAGAGGTACTGATGGACAGCTGGCTGAACATGAGCCAGCAGTGTGCCCTGGTGGCCAAGAAGGCTGATGGTCCCTGGCCTGTCTCAGGAATAGTGTGGCCAGCAGGAGCAGGGAGGTCATTCTTTCCTTGTACTTGGCACTGATGAGGCCACACCTTGAGTGCTGAGTCTAGTTCTGAACCCTCAGTTCAGGGAGAACGTTGAGACACTTGAGCACGTCCAGAGGAGGAAACAAGGCTGGTGAGGGGCTTGGAACACAAATCCTCTATGGAATGGCTGAGGGAGCTGGGGTTTTTCAGCTTGGAAAAAGAAGACTCAGAGGTGACCGTATCACTCTCTACAATTTCCTGAAAGATGGTTGTGGTCAGATGAGGATTGGTCTTTTTCATCAGGCAGCAAAAGACAGAATGAGAGGATACAATATGCAGCTGTATCAAGGGAAAATTAGGTTAGATACCAGGAAAAACTTTTTAACTGAAAGAGTGCTAAAGTACGGGATGGGCCGGTTCCAGGAGGTGCTGGAGTCACCATACCTGGATGTGTTTAGAACAAGACTGCATGTGGCACTCGGTGCCAGAGGAGATCGAGCATGGGTTGGACTCGATGATCTTGAAGATCTCTTCCAACCTAGTCAATCTGTGAATTCTCTGACAATCTTATATAGGGAAAGCCTGGTCAAATCATGGCTCATGTTGGCTACTTTAGCTAAGGAGGAAAGGACTGGGGAAAAGAGACTCAGCTGAATTCAAGGTAGAAATACAAGTTCTAGAACTTTGTATATATTCTGTGCTTATATGGTAGTGTATAGTGATTGGTTAAACTATGCTTATTACTATTGAAAAGTATGGAACTGAAGAAAGCCTGACTGTTTCCAAAGGCCAGGCTTCTACATTCAAGTGGCTCTCTTTTGCATCTGCCTGGGGACTCCGCGTCACTACGGACCCTCACCTCACACCCAACACATAAGGATCTCTGTGGGTTGAGTCACCAGCAAAGTGAGCTAAGCCTGGGACCATTTTTCCATGGGTGAGCAGAGTTGATTTCCAGAGGAGCTGCATGCACTTGATCCCTCCAGGCACCCAATATTTTCTTTCTCTCTCAAGCTGGCTCCCCGATTTAACTTGGCATTCGGCAAGAGAAGAGAGTGAGTACATGTCATTTCTACTGGCATTTAGCTATGCAAATGCCTGCAGGGAATCTTCCATGGAGCATGGAGCCTGGGCAAACACCTGTGACAGTGTGGCTTTGGACTGTTGCAAAGGGTCCTTCTTTGGGCTCCACATCTGCAGGCCGTTGCAGAGCCGTGGGCCGCAGGCTGCAGCCAGAGCTGCAACACAACAAAACTGTGGCAGCCCAAGAATCAGCGCACGGCTCTTCTGGATGTTCTGACGCTTGAAGTTGCCCGAGGAACAGCAAGCAGGACGAGAAGAGCTTTGCATCAGGAGGTAAGCCAACATCTCCCTGACCCAAAGGGAGGTCAGGAGGCTCCAAACTGAGTCAAAGCAAAGGTGAACACGCACCCATGTGCACACCGCAATATCCCTGGAAATTTATTTCCCTTGCTTCTTCTGTCCCCTGAATGTCATTGGAGAAGTTTGGCTTTTGAGAAGCAAGTGACATGCAAGAAGGTAGAAGCACACTTGCTTTTCATCAAAGCCTTGGAGACCAAAAGTCATGTTTGCTTGCATTGCTTGGGCACCAGCTGGTCCACTGCATTTTCTGAGTTTGCCTGGGATGTCTCATGTGCTGGCTCACGGAGCGTGAGCATTTTTGCCAGTGCTTTATGGCTGAGGAGAAACTGCCAGGCTTTTCCTTTGTATCAGCTGTACAGGAGATGGGGTTGCTGGGCACAAGTACGGCAACCAAGGCAGAGCAGCTGCTCTTGTGAGGTCACAGCAGCGGTGCCACGTCACAGCGCTGTCAGCACAGCGCCGTCCCGGAGCGCGCAAGGCCTCGCTGTCCAGAGCGGCTCTTGCGCTCGCTGGCTGCGGGAGGATCCTTGTGATCGAGGATTTCTCAGCAGACGGTCTGCACCCCGAGAGGAGTCTTGATTCTTCCCTTGGGTGGCATTCAGTGTGCAAACCTGCAGAGGACTGCCAAAATGATCAGGAAAGTCTGTGCCACGGTTTGCACCGTTTTTTCTGTTGTCTACACCGGCTACTACCTGGTGCAGCTGACGCGTAAGTGAAGGTTTATCCTGGGGGTGACATCACCTGGCCTGTGCTTCACTCTGCTCTTTATGCCCGAGGAGTGAGCGAGTTGATTTGGGAGAAAAATGACCATTCAGCTGCCCCCACTATGGGAAATCTGTTGCCAACAGGGTCAGTTCCAAAGGGGGTGTCTGTACCAGGCGCTGGGTGGAGAGTATTTGCAATGGAACCTGCAGCAGGTTGCGTTCCCTGCACGGGACAGTGTGTGGCAGTGGAGTCTGTCATTCCTTCAGCTTGCTGCTTCAACCTAGAGCACCTGCAAAATGCAGACTCTAAGGAGGGATCCTCAGAAACACTTCTAAACATTCTGCGCTTCTCTCCGGGAGTGAGGGAAAGCATCTTTGGCTGCACATTCTGCCATTTAGGGGCCTTGGCCGTCTGACTTGACCCTTTATGGTGTGCCAAGACACTGATTCCCTTGGTGATGCAGCACAAACTCCAAACCAGTTAGGGTTTGATGCTGAACCCAGGAGGGCTTCCCAGGGGTTTTTAGCAGAGTGCTGCCAAAGGGAAGAGGTCCCATGGGGGAAGCTTTCCTTGGCTACGGTCTTCAGAAAATTGATGGGCATTACTGCATGCAATTTGTGAGGAAGTACGTAAAACGCAGCAAAGAGAAGAGGAAAACATTGCTTGAGCTGTTGGGCAGAACAGAAACTCTGGCTTGTTAAAAAGCAGCAGGCAATTCCATGACCATGTTTCTATTTCTCTTGTGGCACAAGAGGCCCAAATGTAGACAGAGCCTAGGGCACTGTCCTTGTTGTTCTCTGCATTGCCGTGGGAAAGAACGGTTGGTCCTGGAGGCATGTTGGGAAAGGGGAAATGTTCTCTGTTGGGACTAGATGGTTCTGTGCTACTCCACAAGACAGGCACGTTTCTAAGGGCATCTGGCTCCTTTTCCTTTGCTCTCTGCAGGTCACCTGACACGCGCATGGAGAAAAGACGCTCCTTTGGTGAGTGGCGAAGGAACTTGTGACTTTGCTGGCGTGTAAGAATAGTGGGGCAAGCTGTGAGCTTGGCCTGTTGCAAGAGAGAGTAGAATGCCAGCCTGTGAGGCTGATAAAAAGCCCAAGAGGCTCTTGGCCTCAGCAGTAGCAAAGGGAGCACTGCCTCTTTCCTCATTTTCCAATGAAAAGCCTTTCAAGAGATGAAAGCCAAGTCTGGCAGCTGAAATGCACAGCAAGATGGAGTCCCAGCTAATTCACCCATCTTCGTAGGAGTTTCATAACTCTGCAACCTACTTGTGCCAAACTCTGTGATTTCCCTCTTCTGACTGTATATGCAGCTCAACAGAAATCAGCTCGTCAAGGAGAAGATGTTCCCTGTGTCTCTTACTGCTCTCTGTCTGCAGGGCTCACCAGCAGGCTCCGCATCTCCTCAGGCTCCCTCTCCTGCTGAGGAAGAGGCAAAAGAGGAGCAAAACAACATCAAGACGCCAGCTGCTGCCCCTGCACAGCCACAACATGCAGAGCCAGTGAGTGGCACCTGTGGTTGCCAGTGCCTTTGGTGCAGAGCCAAGCTTCAGGTTTTGGATGAGTCAGCCCTTGGTGCTGGTGGCTGAGGGTGCTGAGGGCTCTGTGTCTGCCATGGCCTAGTGCTGCTTCAGCCAAGCCAGGCACCCCTGGCTGATAGCTTCAGAATTTGGACATGGAAGCAGCTCTTTGCTGGGATGCTGGGAGGGCCCAAGAACATCTCTTGGCATCAGACAGCGGGCAGCATTAAATTAGGGCCAGTGTAGAAGTGAGCCCCTTGGTGCCCCGTGTCTGTGCAGGCTGCCTGTGCTCAGCAGGCAGAGCGTTCCAAAGGCGCAGACCACAGCCTTGCAGGATACTCAGGAGACACTGGCCCCTGGAAAGGACCCTGGCCCTCTGCATGGGCTAATTAGCTGCAGGAGCAACATAGACTGCCCTGCACTTGCACAGGGTGCCAGCAGAGCTTGATGAGGAGAATCCTAGGCAACTTAGCATTGTAAAGAGCCGTGGGTCTGGGAAGGGCTGGGATGCAGCTCTGAAGGGCCACTCCTTCAAGCCTGAGATGCAGAGGGGAAATGAGTGCAACAGATCTGAAAAGGCGCTTGCTCTGGGGTGTCTTCTTAGACACCTGCATGCCAGCTGCGGGCTATCTTAGTTGTTCAGGTGAACAAGGAAGTAGAAAAGCAACAATGCTGCTCTGGGGCCGAGCTCTGATCTCCTTCTGGATCTTTGCAAATGCCTCAATAGCTTGTGGCAGGCCTCTTGCAGAAAAGCTGATAAAATGTTGCATGTAAGAGTCAATCCATGAGCTCCTGTATCCAAGTAGCCTATGGGGTTTTCCCTTTGCCTCTGAGTAGGGGACATCCAAAAGCCCCCAGCCAAAGTGGCCAGGCGGTGGCTGACAGCACCTCCCTAAGGCCTTGCCTTTGCCCTGTGCTCAGCCACCCTTCTGACGGGCAATCCTTTCCTCTCCAGCTCCACACACACTCTGCACTTCAGCGTGCCGCCGGAGCAGCAGCGCCTGCGGCTGCCAGCGCTTGGCCCAGCAGCCCAGCCCGGCAGCCCCAGAGGAGAGAGGAGCAGAGCCCGAAGACCCTGAGTACGTCTGGTGTATTTCTTGTCTGCCAGAGCACTGTGTTGTCTGCGTGTCTCGCTGTTGGCCGTGGCAGAAGCTCCTCCTCGGTTCAGTGTCTCACAGGCACTTGGGACTCCCTGCAGAGCCTGTGCCTGTGCTCTGAGGCAGCGACAGAGCGCTGGGGCTGCTCCTGGTGCCCCTGAGGGCAGCTGAGACTGCCTTGGCTCTGCCCGGGCTGCTCTCCGTGCCAAAGACAAAAGCAGAGAGGATTGCTTCTGCTTGAGCTCGCCCCAGTGGGGCTGCACTTAGGTCCATGTGTGGAGAGGCATCTGTGTTTGACAATGAGTGCCTTGCACTGCTTTTGTCTTTCAGGGAGCATTGTGAGTCTGGGCCAGCCAAGACAAAGGTACACGGAATTTGAACCACTTGGACAAGGGTAAGTGTGATGCCTGCTCCTTATACAAAAGCGTGGGCCAGGTCTTTGCCTGGTGCAATATCAAGTGTCAAGTCAGGCAAGCTCCAAACATGGTAAAACTCAGCCTTTCCCTCCTGACACCTCTCAGGACTGCTGAGTCAGGGCAGTCCAAAGGCATCCTCAAAGCCAAGTGGGTGCCGGCAATGTCCTGCTTGCGGCAAGGAGCAGGACCCTCAAGATCTCCTGCCTCTGCAGCTTTATGGCCTAGAAGAGCACCTTGGCACCCAAAAATTATCAGACTCTCAACCACAGTCTTTGGATTATGATTCTTCTTCACTTTTTTACATGTGCAAGAATGCACACCCACACATGAGTACAGTTGCCCTTAGGTTTGGAACAGACCTAATTGGGCATGTGCCTTGGAGATTTGCAGCAGCCCCTGGTCTTCATGCTGGAGCTGGGTTTGCTCTTGCACACCCTGCCCTGCATGGCAGAGCCTGGTGGGCTGACGAGCTACGGGCTGTAGAGACGCTGCAGCCAGGCACTTTCTAGAGAGGCCCGGCAGCCTGGGGACGTCTCCTGCCTGGGCTTGCTTTCACTGCCACAGACTGAAGGGCTTTCTCTGCTGCTGTTTTCTTCCTAGGGCATTTGGAGCTGTTTATAAAGCCCTCGATGCCAGCACAGGACAGCAGGTAAAGTGTCGACACCCCTGGCAGATTTTGAATCTCTGGAGCGCTTTCACTGCTGTGAGCTCAGCCTGGAGCTTTGGGTGGCTGTTCCCTGTCTGCAGAAGAGGCTGTTGCTCTGAAGCACAGTCTTGGCTCAGAGTGCAGAAGGCACTTGGGACGGGCTGTGCTGCTTCTCCTAAGCTCTGCTGTCCCGTACCGGGGCACTTTGGCACAGCTCGCTGCGTCGTTGCACAAGCACTCGCTCCGTGCTGCCTGAGATCTCGCGCACGGAGCGACTGCTCAAGTTAGTGGTTTCCAATGTCCTTTTAGGTGGCCATCAAGATCATGAGCCTTCATGAGAAGAGATCCGAGGAGCTGGCTGTCAATGAAATCCTGGCCATGAGGGACAACAGGAACGCCAATATTGTCAGCTACTTAGACAGGTTGGGCTGTTGTCATGTCGCTGTTCCTTTAGATAGGGCAAGGCAGAAGAGAGCCAGCCCTTTGGTGCATGGCACAAAAGGGAGCTGTTGATGATTTCTCTAGTCATCGCCAGGGCATGGCAGGAGGTGGCACTCAGCATGCAATAATCTCTTGTGGCACACGTAGCTTGGAGAGCAGGTGCAAAAGCCTGGCTCAGGCCCTGGGGTGAGCGAGCTGTGGCCATTGCTCTCTCGCCATGCTCTGCTTTTCTTCTTGCAGCTACCTGGTGGATGGGCAACTCTGGCTGGCCATGGAGTTCATGGACGGTGGCACGCTGTCAGATGTGCTCAGGGCAGTGTACCTGGAGGAAGGACAGATCGGCGCTGTCTGTCGGGAGGTGAGGGATGCCGCTTGTGCTTGCCCTGGTCTGCCCAGCATGGCCCTTTTCAGCTGGTGGGTAGGAACAGCAGAGATTTCTTGCTCACGGCTTTCTTTTGGAGCTTCTGTCACATCATGGAGAAGAAGAAGAAACATCTGGAATGAGCTGCCTGCCGGTGTCCCTGCACTCCCTGGGCTCTGTCCTTGCATGCTTGCATACTGTTTGTCTTCTGGTGCTCATGCTCCCTCGCTCGCTTGGTTTCACTTCTTTTGTCTTGTCAGCTTTTCCTCTCAACCTTTGAATGCAGCCTGTTTCACTGTCCTGCATTCCTTGCCCCTCTAAGCTGATTTGTGGGTGGCAAATTTTCAAATTCAGGGCAATGGAGATGTCCTCAGCCTCAAAGGAGAGCGTTTCACATGGCATTGGATTCTAGACACAGGTCTAATGTGCTGCTTCCTCCTCTGCTGCCACGAGGCTCTCAAGAAAATCTTTGCCATGACACCTCTTAGCCAAAATTCATGTGAGTTTTACCAAAACCAGGAAGGGCTTTAGGAATCTCAGATGCCTTCCAAGAAGACAGACCTCTTCAAAGAGTCTTGAAGCAGCACGCTCTTTCCCTTTCTCTTTTCTCACCGTGATGTTGCGCCCTGCCTCTCAACTCCATGACACAGCTCTCAGTCTCGTAGAGCCCTTTCCTTTTCTGTAGGTTGGAATCAGGTGCTGAACTTTTCCCCTTGCCTCTGTCCTTTCTCTCTCAGTGCCTGCAAGGATTGCATTTCCTCCATTCCCGCCAAGTCATCCACAGAGACATCAAAAGCGACAACGTTCTTGTGGGGCTGGACGGATCTGTCAAGTTGGGTGGGTATCCCTGGGCAGGTGCAGCGTTGCCAGCATGTGCTCTGGGGCTGCTTTTGGGTGACTGCCAGTTGCCCAGAAATGCTGCTGGGCCAGTGTGTGCAAGGTGAGGGTGTTCCTGTGGCAGCCAATGCCTTCTTTGGCTGGCTCCGGCCCCGTGGGAGCAGAGCACGGCTGCTTTTGCAGTCGGTGCGGTGTGGTGGCCTTGTCAGGCATGGGGTGGGCAATGCTTTTGGGGGGTTTGGCCGGGGGAGCTGCCCCTGACAGGCTTTGTTTTTCTCCTCAGCTGACTTTGGCCTCTGTGCTCAGCTGAGCCCCGAGCGCAGCAAGCGCAGCTCCAGGGTGGGCACTCCCAGCTGGATGGCTCCGGAAGTGGTCAGAAGAGAAGCCTACGGCCCCAAAGTGGACATCTGGTCGCTGGGGATCATGGGGCTGGAGATGGTGGAAGGGGAAGCTCCTTACCAGAGGGAGGCCCCTGTGAGGGTAAGGTGCAGCTTCTAAAGGGGGCTGCTTCTAAAGGGCTGAGAGCTGTTGTGGCTAGGAAAGGAGCAGCTGCAGTGTCCTCTTCCATTTCTTGTAGGTGTTTGAACTGATACAAAGGAACGGGCCCCCAAAACTTCAGAACCCCAGGCACCACTCGGTTTTTGTGCGCGACTTCCTGCGGTGCTGCCTGCAGGCAAACGAGGACAGGCGCTGGTCTGCCCAGGAACTGCTGCAGGTGAGAAAAAGCAAAGCGGCCAAAGGGCCTGCGAGCTGAGGAGCCCCGCAGGAAGGGATGGAGAGGAGGGTGGGCCACGTGGGCCTGGCTGAGACAGGGGCGGCACAGGAAGGCCGAGGGGCCGATACTGCCCTCGGTCCTCTTTGTGCATCTTCCCGGGAGCCAGAGCAATCCTGCTGGAGCCTGTGGTCTTGCCAAGTGACAAGGGTTCCTTTCTTGTTATGATTTTCCTCTGGGCAGCATCCATTTGTGACTTTCGGCCATCCTGCCTCCAGCCTGGCTGCTCTCATCACCTCAGCCAAGCAAGTGCAGGAAGAGAGGAGAGGACACGTGCCCTGCCAGCTGAGAGGAGTGGAAAGGGGACGCATGCTGTTTTGGCCGAGATTCCGCCATCCTCCTGTGTTTGTTAAGGATCTCTCCCACAGATAATATATTCCATCTTTGAAGATTTTCTTAGGTTAAGTTAGGTTTTAGTTAGGACTATAGAGCCTAGAAAGCATCGTTAATGGAGCATTGTTTAGAAAAGAGTAGATGTATTGTTGATGTAGGTTAGTTCAGAATTATCCTTGAAGGAGAAATAAGAATGAAGCATTGTGAGTCTGGGCCAGCCAACGCAGAGGTACACGGCATTTGAACCACTTGCACAAGGGTAAGTGTGATGCCTGCTCCTTATACAAAAGCGTGGGCCAGGTCTTTGCCTGGTGCAATATCAAGCGTGAAGTCAGGCAAGCTCCAAACACGGTCAAACTCAGCCTTTCCCTCCTGACACCTCTCAGGACTGCTGAGTCCAAAGGCATCATCAAAGCCAACTGGGTGCCGGCAATGTCCTGCTTGCGGCAAGGAGCAGGACCTGCAAGATCTCCTGCCTCTGTGGACACAGCTGACCACCAGAACCCACATGGTGAGCGAGGAGCTGCCCTCTCCAGCCCGTTCCCAGCCGAGACCGGCGTGGCCGCTGCCGCCCCTCCCGCCTGTGCTCCCGCTGCAGCTGCCGGGCTTTGGTCTGTCTGCAGCACCGGGACCGAGGGCAGAGAGAGTGCCTGCAGCTAAAGAAAGGACTGGAGCCGAGGTATCTGTTCTGTTTTCTTGGCAGTTTTAACAACTGCTCTTGTTTCTGCTTGTGTGGTTAGATATATTAGTAAAAGAGCTGTTATTCCTACCCCCTTATCTCTGCTTCAGAGTCCTCAATTCAAACAATTATAATACTGGGGAGGAGTGGAAAGTCTCTATTTCAAAGGGAAACTTCTGCCTTTACTGGCAGACACCTGTCCTTTCAAAACCAGGACAAGAAGGCAGGAGCCTCCCTTGGAGTGGACAATGTTAACCCCCTCCTTCTCCCCAGACTATTATAATTTTAAAATTAAGGAGGTCTGAGTCTCAGATACAAGGATAGGAATAACCATTGTTTACTAATATGTAGAAGAAGGCAAACAAAAAACTGTGGAATTAATAACAAATTTTTGCAGGGGCCCCGTGACAGCCTTCTGGGCCGAGATGGGAAAGGACGGAGGAGAGGCTTTGCTCCACAATCCCCTCTGGGCAGTGCCCCAGCAGGACCACACAGAGCACCAAGCTGAAACATCAGGAATGAGGAGAAATCCCAGGGCAGTGTACAGGATGTATCAGAGGCTCCTTAGCGGTAGCTGGAGCTGCAGCAGAAGAAAGGCAGCTCCTGCTTGGGTTCCTGCAGTGGTAGTGGAATTCCTTTTGCCAAGCAGTAGTTTGACGGTCTTCCTTCAAAGTCCCGAGAGAGTGAGAGAGACAGCAGCTGCCCCTAGTCCCGTCCTTTCCCTGCAACCCATCATGCCCCCAAAATTTCCCAGTATCTCCTCCCTCAGAGAGAAACTCCCAAAGAAAAAGGAAGGGAAGTCAGATGCTACAATTCTCTCTCTCACCTTGTCAACTCCTTTGTTTTCCTTAAGTACCAGTAGTTTGCTAGCAACATGTGGGAAGAAATTCTGTAAGTAAGGAGGAAGAAAGCCAACCCCCACAAACCATGTTCCAGGATGGGCAAGTATACCAGTCTGGGGTTTCTCCTTTGTCCCGAGATCACCCCAGAGAGACATGAAGTGGTTCAAACCCTGGTTCTCTCTGAAGCAGCCAAAGAGAGATTGCCTGAGACAGTTGTCTCTTGTTCCAAGGATTGTTTATTATTTCTTATCTCAGGGACTTTTTGCCTGGCCAGCAGCGGTCTACTCAGCCTGGCATCCATGGTGGAATCCGCCTGGTGAAAGCAGGGCTTATCTTATATAGTCTAAATCACGTGCTACATGTTTACAATAATTTTCCAATACAATACAATCTTGTTAAAAGTTCCAGCTCTGACCCCATCCAATCTAAAAGTGCCAACGTGTCACCCAACATGGATGATATGGAGAAGAAGGAGGAAAAGGTGTCCACTCCCTAAATTCTTCATTTTGGCCACATGTCCCTTATCATAAACATTCCCAAAAGTCTATTTATCTACATTCTAACAATCTAATTTACACTTCACTAATTTTGGTGACCTGTTTCCATTCTCTTTGTGCTGACAACTTCTCCCAGAGGTTAGAATTCAGCGCCTGAGACACCAGGGTCTCACTCAGGAGTCTTTGAGACCCTTGCCAGGGGAGTTTTGAGATCCCCAAAGAGGCCGGAGCTATGCCCTGGGCTCCCACAGGCAAGAAGGGGAAACGTGCTCCAGTTGCAGCAGGTGAGGTTTAGGTTCACCTCAATGGCAGTTGGGTGGTCAGTGCAGGAAGATCCAGCTCCAGTCTCCAAGTTCCTTTCAGTGTATGGCTGTCTGCAGCCTGGATCCAGAGTGCCCTGGCTGGAAGGCTCCTGTGACTGCCTTTGCACTCAGGGTGAGGATGCCCAGGAGCTGCTGAGGCCAGCAGTGGGGATGAAGGCTGGGCCGTGTGGGCTGGGAAGTGGCTCTGGGACTGTGACATGCCAGGGCATGGGTCACAGTAGGAGCTGTGAGCAGGGCACAGCCAGCTTGGCAGCTGAGTGCTGTGGTTCTGCTGGCTGTGTCATCGCAGAGAACAGTTCACGCTGTCACCTGTGTTCAGGGGCAGCAGCAGGCAGTTGGGTTCTGGCAGCCAGTGAGTGCACACACTCAGGGAATTCTGGGCTGAATGGGAGCTGGGAAAGATGAGTTGAAAGGCAGAGTGAGAGCTGGGACCCTCCGGACAGGGTGCTGTCCCCAGGGCTGGGGGAGGAGAGGCTTGGGGCTCTCAGTGTGGCAGGTGCCCAAAGAGGCTCTGGGGACATTCCAGCTGCCTCCAGCCCCCTGCTCCTTTCCAGCCAGATGTGCTGAGCCCCCTTTCTTCGTGCAGGCCATGTCTCCGACGCTGACCTTCATCCTGGCTCTGTTAGCCACCCATGCTGGGCTGAAAGTGAATCTAAATATTGACAAGGATGAAGTAAAACGAATGCTGGAGCATGAGGAATATCTCCATCGGGAGATGACTCGGCTCCTGAAGGAGATGCAGGGCAGCAGTGGCACCACGGAAGCCCTGCTCTCACTGGCACTGCAGCAGCAGTGGCTGCTTTGGGCCAGTGCAGCAACCCTGCTTCTGGGCCTGCTGGGTATGGGCTGCTGTCTGGTCAGGAGGAGGAAGCACGGCTCTGCCAGCTGCAGGGACCAGAGGGGAGCCAAGAGAAGGAAGGCTGTCAGCAGCGAGGAGAAGGTGAGCAGGGAGAAATTTGGCTTATGAGAAGGTCAACAACAAGGAGGACGAGAAGGTTAGTAGCCAGGTGAAGGTTGGCAGCAAGGAGAAGCGTGGCAGCAGTGAGAACACTGGCAGTGAGGAGAAGGTCGGGAGCAGGGAGAAGGTCGGTGAGTTCAACAAGAAACTCAAGGGTGCAGACAGTGGTGGCAACACTTTGGCTGTGCCCACCCCATCAGCAATGGGCACATCCAGGATAAGGCTGCAGTGGGCCATCGCAGCCTGGTCTAGTTGAGAATGTCCCTGCTCATTGCTGTGGGCTCACGCTGGATGGCCTTTCAAGGTCACTGCCAAGCCCAACTGTTCCATGATTCTACAGCAGGGCCTGCCCAGCACGAAGGTACTGAAGGAGCTGGTGGACGAGCTTCTTGGTGTCTGCCGAGTGCTTTCCCGCAGGAGCTTCATGCCAGAGTTGCACCCGGACCCTGGGTGCAGCTGTGACACCTGCTCGGAATGCTGCAGCGTTCAGGAGAGCAACAGCGTCTACCGCCTGCTGGTCATCCTGCGGCCACCCCCCGGCCACTCCTTCAGCCTGGAGAGCACAGAGCAGCCACCAGCCAGGCGCTTCCGTGTGGCACTGGAGTGCCTGTGCTCCGGGGAGCAACTGCTGGGGCACACGTGCTTCCTGCATGCCTCTGGTGGCCAGCTGCCCCAGGATCAGAACTGGTACCTGTTGGACACCCTCTGCACCGGCTCATGCTTAGATCCAAAGAAAGTCACCCAGTGGGTCCAGATGTTGGTAGCATCGGCCTGGCGCTGTTTACCGCAGTCCAGTTACTACCATCTCACAGCACTGCCCTCCAGCAAGTCCTGCAGCTGGCAGCTGAGCAGCACCTGTGGGCTGCACTGCAGGATTGAGCTGGCTCTGGCTGTGCAGCAAGACAGCTCAGGTGCCTACCTGAGCCTTGAGTAGGCAGCAACCAGCAAACAGCAGCACCGTGTGGGCCAGAGAGCTGCCGCCTCTCACACTCACTGCCAAGTGGCCACCAATGCAGAGGTGACAGCATTGTGTCCAAAGGAAGCTGTTCACGTCTTGACCAGTTAAAATTTCAAGAAATCTTTACAAATCACCGCAGGATCATAATGGACTCTTCTTCTGTAAGCCCACTGGCCTGCACAACTCCCCATTCTTAATTTAATAAAAAAGCATCCTCTAAAGATTGTAAAATTAAGTTTTTAAAATAACTTAATAAATACAAAACAATAGAACAATCCAAATCACCAATAGTAAGCACTTCAAAAAGAATGCAAGCCGTATTTTGAGGGCCCAGTGTCCAAAGTGGTCCTTGTACCACTTCAAGGCTGTCCCAGTCTGATAGGTCATTTCATTATTCAGTTGACAGTCCGTGCCTCTGCAGTTTAGATTGATTTCAGACAGAAATATCCTTTGGACAGGACCCTTGCCTCTGACTACTCAACCATCTGAAAATACAAAGCCAAAGGCTTTTGTTACTGAACATTGTACAGTTTCAGTTCACTGTGAAGAGCAAACTGCCTGCTCACACACCTGCCTCCTCCACGGACCAGCTGCGATGGGTGAGGGTTCCCCCCGAGTAACTGGGATGGTCCAAACGCCTCCCGCTCCTGGCATCACCTTCACTTGGTAAAAGCTGGGCAATCCCATGGCTACAGCAGGCACAGATTCAGCCAAGCCGTGGAAGGCACAGACACAGCTGAATCCCCTCTGTACTCTCCAACACGTGCAGCGCGCTCTGTTCTCCGCTGTCATTCCCGGCGATGCCTCAGCCCCGCATCCCGAGCTGTGGCCGCACCAAGCCCTGCGCGCCGGGCACGGCGAGCGCCGCTCCGCAGGGCCGCGCTCACTCTCAGCTGCTTCGGGACAGTTTGGGCTATTTCCCAAGAGTGTGGTTTGCTGGAGCCGGAGAGGAGCCGGCAGTGCCTGCCCGGGCCCGGCTGTTCGGCACGGGTTGCGGTCCCTCCGCAAATCTGCTGGGAAGCCGGCGGGGCAAAGCGGCGCAGGGAGCCCGCTCGGCGATAATCCCGCTGCCCTGGCTACAGGCAGAGCAGGGAACCAGCGGGCAAGTCCCGCCGTGCGCCGCCGGCCGCTCGCACACTCGCAGCCTTCATCCTGCATCCCGAATCCGTCATCTCTCATCCTTCATCCCGCATCCCTCAGCCCCCATCCTGCACCATCCCACCCTGCGTTTCGCTCAGGAAGTGTTTCCGGAGCTCCCCGCGCAGCCCTCGCTCCATGTCCATCCCCAGCCCCGCACCTCGCCTCCCGCCCGGCGCTCACCGTGGAGGGAAGGCAGGGCGCGCCTTCCCAAAGCGCTGCCCAGGGAGAAAGCCGCCACCAGACATGCCATGGGCACCGCTGCCCACCCGACTGCTGCCGGAGGAGTCTCCAGAGCCGCCTCTCCACCCCAACAGGCTGCGGGATGCGGGCAGGCAGGGATGGTGCTGGGGCCATCCCTGCTGGGGATGGGGAGAGCGCCGGGGTCGGGGCACCCTCGGCGCTGGGAAAGGCGGGCAGCGTGTCCCCAGCCCCCTGGTGGCTGTGGCTGCCGCTCTGCCCAAACACGCGGCAGACGCTTGTCCCGGGCACTGGGGCACCCAAGGTCGCTCGCAGGCTCAAAATGACGAGGGCAGCCAGCATTGTCCCCAGGCCCCGGCACAGAAGAGGAAGCATTTAAAGCACGTTTTCGTCTGCACTGATCTCTGTATTTACGTTCTAATATTACAGTGTAATGTGTTTTTACAGTTTTCTGAGGAGCAGAAACATTCTTAACTCTGGAGTCGTGAATCCAGGCTCCTTTGCCAGCAACTTTGACTGCAGCGTGGATGGTCACAGCAGGACTTGGAATGGTCCTTTCCACTTGGCTTGTAGAGGATCACCGTCTCGCCACTTCACACAGACCCAGGCTCCAGGCTGGAAGGGGTGTGCAGGTGTGTCCAGTCTCACGGGTCTGAATAGCATAATGTAATTCTGGAACTCCTGCAAAGTAGAACCTTAAGCCATTATATACCTCTGTGCATTGTTTTCCCTTCATGTGAATTTCACCTGGAATGTATGGAATTTGATATGGCTGCCATACAGTATTTCACAGGGACTGATGTTATCTCTCACGTAGGTTGGATGCGGATCCTCAGTAAAGCTTTAGGCAAGGCTTGAACCCTTGTCATGGATGTTTCCTGACAAATTTTGATCATTTGTGCTTTGAGAGTCCCATTCACACATTCAACTTTACCACCCACTTGCTTGTAAAGGTTTATAAGGTTCATGCAGATCCCAAGTCATTCCCAATATATTGCTTACCTCTTTAACCACATTTTGACAAAGTGTGGTCCCCTCTCTGATGACATCCCCAAGAGAACCTGAAACCTCAGAATTGTATGATTGAATAAAACTTTCACCACCTCCTTGGCTGTGTTGCTGTGACAGGAGTAAGCTTCTAGCCATCCACTGAAGGTGTCAACTAATACCAGTATCTACCAGTATCCCTCTTTGCGTGGTACCTCTACAAAATCTAATTGCCAGGACACCTGAAACACCGGGCATAACAGCAAGGGCTGGTGGCCTTCCCTTGTCGCCAGTGCAGACAGAGCCCACATACATCATAAATCCAGCATGTTCCATTTTTCCAAAGGCTGCCTGACAGTATCAGAACCATTAGAATTCCAATTATTTCATTTCACACATTTTTCATGCCATTACCAACACTCAGGATTTGCACCAGATCACCCTCTCCCCTCATCTCTTTGCTATTAAATATTTCAGTCTCCCAAAACCCTCACGACACCACCGACACTGGTGATGGCCACAGGGGGATGTGATAATTGATAAAAGATTTGTGTTAATCATAATAGTACTGGGGTTTGTATAAACCACAATCCTAAATTCTGAAGTGAAGCATGTACACTAGATAGAGGAAAATGTATTATGAAATAATTCTGTTTTAAATCCCCTTGTCATGAATATTAATTTTCTAAGTAAGTTGTACCTACTACCACTTTGCAAAATCAGACTTTCCATAGCCCAATAGATTTTGCAAGATCGGACTTCTGCCAATCTACAAGGAGCAGATTTCCCAATTTCTGTTGCTTTTATCTACCAAGACCAGAAGGTTATCTATGAGACTTCACTCTCGCCCAGAGCCTTTACGGATATTCATTTGACCACCACTGCTTACCTGGCAAAATTATAACAACAAAAAAACAAAAATTTGGTTTACTATAAGAAGACGCTGCAAACCATGGTTCAATGGAGTGTGGAGTGGGCAGTGATCCCTCACGTCCCCAGCACTGCTTAATTCATCTATATAAAATAAAGCAATCACAATTTTGCTGGATATCGAGACTTTTTGTTTCTCATTTATAACAGGGAGAAATGCTGGTCCTGGACTGCGGAACACCATCCACTAATGTCATGCTTATTGAGCCAGCTTTGTGAGTCCAGCCTGTGACCAGCTCCCTCAGGTACCCCTGGTGGCTTGACAGCCTTGCCAAGCTCCGTTCCCTTTTCTGGACATGCTCCAGCCCCTCAATTCCTCTCGCTAGGGGACGAGAAGTGGACACAGCACTCGAGGTGTCACCTCAGCAGTGCGGGGTAGCTCTTGCCTAGCAATGTGTCGTCAATTCAATAAAAGGGTGTACCAAGTAGCTGGCTTCAAATAGTCAGTATAAACCTAAGGCTTTGAATACTGGAGGCATTATTAATTCAGGCCACTTAGAAGCATAGCAAACCTCACAGATTTCTGCTATATGCAAGATTTTAATCACAACATGCTGTTACACATCAGCTCTCTCCTTACCTTGATTTTCCCAGAGAACTTCCATTAACTTCAGTTGAAGATGCACATACAGGTTATGGGAAGGAAGATTTCATTGTGCTCACACATTCTGTTGAGACAATCTGCAAGTTCATATTGAAATGAAGATAGAATGAAATCAAAAGTGAGGAAGTTGTTACTCTAAATAGATTGAATTTTTAAACATACTAACTGCAAATTTTTATCAAGTATGTGTCCAAATAGTAATTCTTCCATGGAAGCTCTAAAGCCCAGACTGAAGAACACAGTTTGGTCCAAAAATGCTTTATATTGAAGGTTGTATATTCAGTATTTGAAATGACTGAAAACAAATGAGTGTATGCTCATTAATTACTGTAGGGAACACCTTGCCTTTTGATACACTCATACTAGTTCTAGAGCACTGCATTTAACTTTTCAGTTCTTTAGCCCACAGGACTTCCCTTTTATATCATTGAATAAAAATGAAAACCTATCAAGTAGGCTGTCCTGGTTTGAAGGACTGGTGTCTGCCGATGAAGGCAGAAGTTTTCCTATGAAATAGAGACTTTAATTCCACTCCCCCAAGTATTATAATTGTTTGAATCGAGGACTCTGAAGCAGAGATAAGGGGGTAGGAATAACAGCTCTTTTACTAATATATCTAACCATACAAGCAGAAACAAGAGCAGTTGGTAAAACTGGCAATAAAACAGAACAGATACCTCGGCTCCAGTCCTTTCTTTAGCTGCAGGCACTCTCTCTGCCCTCGGTCCCGGTGCTGCAGACAGACCAAAGCCCGGCAGCTGCAGCGGGAGCACAGGCGGGAGGGGCGGCAGCGGCCACGCCGGTCTCGGCTGGGAACGGGCTGGAGAGGGCAGCTCCTCGCTCACCATGTGGGTTCTGTTGGTCAGCTGTGTCCACAGAGGCAGGAGATCTTGCAGGTCCTGCTCCTTGCCGCAAGCAGGACATTGCCGGCACCCAGTTGGCTTTGATGATGCCTTTGGACTCAGCAGTCCTGAGAGGTGGCAGGAGGGAAAGGCTGAGTTTGACCGTGTTTGGAGCTTGCCTGACTTCATGCTTGATATTGCACCAGGCAAAGACCTGGCCCAAGCTTTTATATAAGGAGCAGGCATCACACTCACCCTTGTCCAAGTGGTTCAAATTCCGTGTACCTTTGTCTTGGCTGGCCCAGACTCACAAAGCTTCATTCCTATTTCGCCTTCAAGGATAATTCTGAACTAACCTACATCAACAATACATCTACTCTTTTCTAAACAATGCTCCATTAACGATGCTTTCTAGGCTCTCTAGTCCTAACTAAAACCTAACTTAACCTAAGAAAATCTTCAAAGATGAAATATACTATTTGTTGAAGAGATCCTTAAAAAACTCATGGGATGGGGAAATCTCGGCCAAAACATCATGCGTCCCCTTTCCACTCCTCTCAGCTGGCAGGGCACATGTCCTCTCCTCTCTTCCTGCACTTGCTTGGCTGAGGTGATGAGAGCAGCCAAGCTGGAGGCAGGATCGCCCAAGGTCACAAATGGATGCTGCCCAGAGGAAAAACAAAAGAAGAAAGGAACCCTTGCCACTTGGCAAGACCACAGGCTCCAGCAGGATTGCTCTGGCTCCCGGGAAGATGCACAAAGAGGACCGAGGGCACCGTCTGCCCCTCGGCCTTCCTGTGCCGTCCCTGTCTCAGCCAGGCCCACGTGGCCCACCCTCCTCTCCATCCCTTCCTGCGGGGCTCCTCAGCTCGCAGGCCCTTCGGCCGCTTTGCTTTTTCTCACCTGCAGCAGTTCCTGGGCAGACCAGCGCCTGTCCTCGTCTGCCTGCAGGCAGCACCGCAGGAAGATGCACAGGAGAGCCGAGTGGTGCCTGGGGTTCTGCAGTGTGGGGGGCCCGTTCCTTTCTATCAGTTCAAACACCTACAAGAAATGGAAGAGGACACTGCAGCTGCTCCTTTCCTAGCCACAACAGCTCTCAGCCCTTTAGAAGCTGCACCTTACCCTCACACGGGCTTCCCTCTGGTAAGGAGCTTCCCCCTCCACCATCTCCAGCCCCATGATCCCCAGAGACCAGATGTCCACTTTGGGGCCGTAGGCTTCTCTTCTGACCACTTCCGGAGCCATCCAGCTGGGAGTGCCCACCCTGGAGCTGCGCTTGCTGCGCTCGGGGCTCAGCTGAGCACAGAGACCAAAGTCAGCTGAGGAGAAAAACAAAGCCTGTCAGAGGCAGCTCCCCCGGCCAAACCCCCCCAAAAGCATTGCCCACCCCATGCCTGACAAGGCCACCACACTGCACCGGCTGCAAAAGCAGCCGTGCTCTGCTCCCACGGGGCCGGAGCCAGCCAAAGAAGGCATTGGCTGCCACAGGAACACCCTCACCTTGCACACACTGGCCCAGCAGCATTTCTGGGCAACTGGCAGTCACCCAAAAGCAGCCCCAGAGCACATGCTGGCAACGCTGCACCTGCCCAGGGATACCCACCCAACTTGACAGATCCGTCCAGTCCCACAAGAACGTTGCTGCTTTTGATGTCTCTGTGGATGACTTGGCGGGAATGGAGGAAATGCAATCCTTGCAGGCACTGAGAGAGAAAGGACAGAGGCAAGGGGAAAAGTTCAGCACCTGATTCCAACCTACAGAAAAGGAAAGGGCTCCACGAGACTGACAGCTGTGTCATGGAGTTGAGAGGCAGGGTGCAACATCACGGTGAGAAAAGAGAAAGGGAAAGAGCGTGCTGCTTCAAGACTCTTTGAAGAGGTCTGTCTTCTTGGAAAGCATCTGAGATTCCTAAAGCCCTTCCTGGTTTTGGTAAAACTCACATGAATTTTGGCTAAGAGGTGTCATGGCAACGATTTTCTTGAGAGCCTCGTGGCAGCAGAGGAGGAAGCAGCACATTAGACCTGTGTCTAGAATCCAATGCCATCTGGCCTGAAACGCTCTCCTTTGAGGCTGAGGACATCTCCATTGCCCTGAACTTGAAAATTTGACACCCACAAACCTGCTTAGAGGGGCAAGGAATGCAGGACATTTGAATGCAGGCTGCATTCAAAGGCTGAGAGGAAAAGCTGACAAGACAAAAGAAGTGAAACCAAGCGAGCGAGGGAGCATGAGCACCAGAAGACAAAAACAGTATGCAAGTGTGCAAGGACAGAGCCCAGGGAGTGCAGGGACACCGGCAGGCAGCTCATTCCAGATGTTCCTTCCTCTTCTCCGTGATGTGACAGAAGCTCCAAAAGAAAGCCGTGAGCAAGAAATCTCTGCTGTTCCTACACACCAGCTGACAAGGGCCATGCTGGGCAGGCCAGGGCAAGCACAAGCGGCATCCCTCACCTCCCGACAGACAGCGCCGATCTGTCCTTCCTCCAGGTACACTGCCCTGAGCACATCTGACAGCGTGCCACCGTCCATGAACTCCATGGCCAGCCAGAGTTCCCCATCCACCAGGTAGCTGCAAGAAGAAAAGCAGAGCATGGCGAGAGAGCAATGGCCACAGCTCGCTCACCCCAGGGCCTGAGCCAGGCTTTTGCACCTGCTCTCCAAGCTATGTGTGCCACAAGAGATTATTGCACGCTGAGTGCCACCTCCTGCCATGCACTGGGACAGCTGGAGAAATCATCGACAGCTCCCTTTTCTGCCACGCACCAAAGGGCTGGCTCTCTTCTGCCTTGCCCTATCTAAAGGAACAGTGACATGACAACAGCCCAACCTGTCTAAGTAGCTGACAATATTGGCGTTCCTGTTGTCCCTCATGGCCAGGATTTCATTGACAGCCAGCTCCTCGGATCTCTTCTCATGAAGGCTCATGATCTTGATGGCCACCTAAAAGGACATTGGAAACCACTAACTTGAGCAGTCGCTGCGTGCGCGAGATCTCAGGCAGCACGGAGCGAGTGCTTGTGCAACGACGCAGCGAGCTGTGCCAAACTGCCCCGGTACGGGACAGCAGAGCTTAGGAGAAGCAGCACAGCCCGTCCCAAGTGCATTCTGCACTCTGAGCCAAGACTGTGCTTCAGAGCAACAGCCTCTTCTGCAGACAGGGAACAGCCACCCAAAGCTCCAGGCTGAGCTCACAGCAGTGAAAGGGAAAGCGCTCCAGAGATTCAAAATCTGCCGGGGTTGTCGACACTTTACCTGCTGTCCTGTGCTGGCATCGAGGGCTTTATAAACAGCTCCAAATGCCCTAGGAAGAAAACAGCAGCAGAGAAAGCCCTTCAGTCTGTGGCAGTGAAAGCAAGCCCAGGCAGGAGACGTCCCCAGGCTGCTGGGCCTCTCTAGAAAGTGCCTGGCTGCAGCGTCTCTACAGCCCGTAGCTCGTCAGCCCACCAGGCTCTGCCATGCAGGGCAGGGTGTGCAAGAGCAAACCCAGCTCCAGCATGAAGACCAGGGGCTGCTGCAAATCTCCAAGGCACACGCCCAGTTAGGTCTGTTCCAAACCTAAGGGCAACTGTACTCATGTGTGGGTGTGCATTCTTGCACATGTGAAAAAGTGAAGAAGAATCATAATCCAAAGACTGTGGTTGAGAGTCTGATAATTTTTGGGTGCCAAGGTGCTCTTCTAGGCCATAAAGCTGCAGAGGCAGGAGATCTTGCAGGTCCTGCTCCTTGCCGCAAGCAGGACATTGCCGGCACCCAGTTGGCTTTGATGATGCCTTTGGACTGCCCTGACTCAGCAGTCCTGAGAGGTGGCAGGAGGGAAAGTCTGAGTTTTACCGTGTTTGGAGCTTGCCTGACTTGACACTTGATATTGCACCAGGCAAAGACCTGGCCCACGCTTTTGTATAAGGAGCAGGCATCACACTTACCCTCGTCCAAGTGGTTCAAATTCCGTGTACCTTTGTCTTGGCTGGCCCAGACTCACAATGCTCCCTGAAAGACAAAAGCAGTGCAAGGCACTCACTGTCAAACACAGATGCCACTCCACACATGGACCTAAGTGCAGCCCCACTGGGGCGAGCTCAAGCAGAAGCAATCCTCTCTGCTTTCGCCTTTGGCACGGAGAGCAGCCCGGGCAGAGCCAAGGCAGTCTCAGCTGCCCTCAGGGGCACCAGGAGCAGCCCCAGCGCTCTGTCGCTGCCTCAGAGCACAGGCACAGGCTCTGCAGGGAGTCCCAAGTGCCTGTGAGACACTGAACCGAGGAGGAGCTTCTGCCACGGCCAACAGCGAGACACGCAGACAACACAGTGCTCTGGCAGACAAGAAATACACCAGACGTACTCAGGGTCTTCGGGCTCTGCTCCTCTCTCCTCTGGGGCTGCCGGGCTGGGCTGCTGGGCCAAGCGCTGGCAGCCGCAGGCGCTGCTGCTCCGGCGGCACGCTGAAGTGCAGAGTGTGTGTGGAGCTGGAGAGGAAAGGATTGCCCGTCAGAAGGGTGGCTGAGCACAGGGCAAAGGCAAGGCCTTAGGGAGGTGCTGTCAGCCACCGCCTGGCCACTTTGGCTGGGGGCTTTTGGATGTCCCCTACTCAGAGGCAAAGGGAAAACCCCATAGGCTACTTGGATACAGGAGCTCATGGATTGACTCTTATATGCAACATTTTATCAGCTTTTCTGCAAGAGGCCTGCCACAAGCTATTGAGGCATTTGCAAAGATCCAGAAGGAGATCAGAGCTCGGCCCCAGAGCAGCATTGTTGCTTTTCTACTTCCTTGTTCACCTGAACAACTAAGATAGCCCGCAGCTGGCATGCAGGTGTCTAAGAAGACACCCCAGAGCAAGCGCCTTTTCAGATCTGTTGCACTCATTTCCCCTCTGCATCTCAGGCTTGAAGGAGTGGCCCTTCAGAGCTGCATCCCAGCCCTTCCCAGACCCACAGCTCTTTACAATGCTGAGCTGCCCAGGATTCTCCTCATCAAGCTCTGCTGGCACCCTGTGCAAGTGCAGGGCAGTCTATGTTGCTCCTGCAGCTAATTAGACCATGCAGAGGGCCAGGGTCATTTCCAGGGGCCAGTGTCTCCTGAGTATCCTGCAAGGCTGTGGTCTGCGCCTTTGGAACGCTCTGCCTGCTGAGCACAGGCAGCCTGCACAGACACGGGGCACCAAGGGGCTCACTTCTACACTGGCCCTAATTTAATGCTGCCAGCTGTCTGATGCCAAGAGACGTTCTTGGGCCCTCCCAGCATCACAGCAAAGAGCTGCTTCCATGTCCAAATTCAGAAGCTATCAGCCAGGGGTGCCTGGCTTGGCTGAAGCAGCACTAGGCCATGGCAGACACAGAGCCCTCAGCACCCTCAGCCACCAGCACCAAGGGCTGACTCATCCAAAACCTGAAGCTTGGCTCTGCACCAAAGGCACTGGCAACCACAGGTGCCACTCACTGGCTCTGCATGTTGTGGCTGTGCAGGGGCAGCAGCTGGCGTCTTGATGTCATTTTGCTCCTCTTTTGCCTCTTCCTCAGCAGGAGAGGGAGCCTGAGGAGATGCGGAGCCTGCTGGTGAGCCCTGCAGACAGAGAGCAGTGAGAGACACAGGGAACATCTTCTCCTTGACGAGCTGATTTCTGTTGAGCTGCATATACAGCCAGAAGAGGGGAATCACAGAGTTTGGCACAAGTAAGTTTCAGAGTTATGAAACTCCTACGAAGATGGGTGAATTAGCTGGGACTCCATCTTGCTGTGCATTTCAGCTGCCAGACTTGGCTTTCATCTCTTGAAAGGCTTTTCATTGGAAAATGAGGAAAGAGGCAGTGTTCCCTTTGCTACTGCTGAGGCCAAGAGCCTCTTGGGCTTTTTATCAGCCTCACAGGCTGGCATTCTACACTCTCCTGCAACAGGCCAAGCTCACAGTTTGCCCCACTATTCTTACACGCCAGCAAAGTCACGAGTTCCTTCGCCACTCACCAAAGGAGCGTCTTTTCTCCATGCGCGTGTCAGGTGACCTGCAGAGAGCAAAGGAAAAGGAGCCAGATGCCCTTAGAAACGTGCCTGTCTTGTGGAGTAGCACAGAACCATCTAGTCCCAACAGAGAGCATTTCCCCTTTCCCAACATGCCTCCAGGAGCAACAGTTCTTTCCCACGGCAACGCAGAGAACAACAAGGACAGTGCCCTAGGCTCTGTCTACATTTGGGCCTCTTGTGCCACGAGGGAAATAGAAACATGGTGATGGAATTGCCTGCTGCTTTTTAACAAGCCAGAGTTTCTGTTCTGCCAATAGCTCAAGCAATGTTTTCCTCTTCTCTTTGCTGCGTTTTACGTACTTCCTCACAAATTGCATGCAGTAATGCCCATCAATTTTCTGAAGACCGTAGCCAAGGAAAGCTTCCCCCATGGGACCTCTTCCCTTTGGCAGCACTCTGCTAAAAAGCCCTGGGAAGCCTTCCTGGGTTCATCAGAATACCCTAACTGGTTTGGAGTTTGTGCTGCATCACCAAGGGAATCAGTGTCTTGGCACACCATAAAGGGTCAAGTCAGACGGCCAAGGTCCCTAAATGGCAGAATGTGCAGCCAAAGATGCTTTCCCTCACTCCCGGAGAGAAACCCAGAATGTTTAGAAGTGTTTCTGAGGATCCCTCCTTAGAGTCTGCATTTTGCAGGTGCTCTAGGTTGAAGCAGCAAGCTGAAGGAATGACAGACTCCACTGCCACACACTGTCCCGTGCAGGGAACGCAACCTGCTGCAGGTTACATTGCAAATACTCTCCACCCAGCGCCTGGTACAGACACCCTCTTTGGAACTGACCCTGTTTGCAACAGATTTCCCATAGTGGGGGCAGCTGAATGGTCATTTTTCTCCCAAATCAACTCGCTCACTCCTCGGGCATAAAGAGCAGAGTGAAGCACAGGCCAGGTGATGTCACCCCCAGGATAAACCTTCACTTACGCGTCAGCTGCACCAGGTAGTAGCCGGTGTAGACAACAGAAAAAACGGTGCAAACCGTGGCACAGACTTTCCTGATCATTTTGGCAGGTCCTCTGACAGGTTTGCACACTGAATGCCACCCAAGGGAAGAATCAAGACTCCTCTCGGGGTGCAGACCGTCTGCTGAGAAATCCTCGATCACAAGGATCCTCCCGCAGCCAGCGAGCGCAAGAGCCGCTCTGGACAGCGAGGCCTTGCGCGCTCCGGGACGGCGCTGTGCTGACAGCGCTGTGACGTGGCACCGCTGCTGTGACCTCACAAGAGCAGCTGCTCTGCCTTGGTTGCCGTACTTGTGCCCAGCAACCCCATCTCCTGTACAGCTGATACAAAGGAAAAGCCTGGCAGTTTCTCCTCAGCCATAAAGCACTGGCAAAAATGCTCACGCTCCGTGAGCCAGCACATGAGACATCCCAGGCAAACTCAGAAAATGCAGTGGACCAGCTGGTGCCCAAGCAATGCAAGCAAACATGACTTTTGGTCTCCAAGGCTTTGATGAAAAGCAAGTGTGCTTCTACCTTCTTGCATGTCAGTTGCTTCTCAAAAGCCAAACTTCTCCAATGACATTCAGGGGACAGAAGAAGCAAGGGAAATAAATTTCCAGGGATATTGCGGTGTGCACATGGGTGCGTGTTCACCTTTGCTTTGACTCGGTTTGGAGCCTCCTGACCTCCCTTTGGGTCAGGGAGATGTTGGCTTACCTCCTGATGCAAAGCTCTTCTCGTCCTGCTTGCTGTTCCTCTGACAACTTCAAGTGTCAGAACATCCAGAAGAGCCGTGCGCTGATTCTTGGGCTGCCACAGTTTTGTTGTGTTGCAGCTCTGGCTGCAGCCTGCGGCCCACGGCTCTGCAACGGCCTGCAGATGTGGAGCCCAAAGAAGGACCCTTTGCAACAGTCCAAAGCCGCACTGTCACAGGTGTTTGCCCAGGCTCCATGCTCCATGGAAGATTCCCTGCAGGCATTTGCATAGCCAAATGCCAGTAGAAATGACATGTACTCACTCTCTTCTCTTGCAGAATGCCAAGTTAAATCGGGGAGCCAGCTTGAGAGAGAAAGAAAATATTGGGTGCCTGGAGGGATCAAGTGCATGCAGCTCCTCTGGAAATCAACTCTGCTCACCCATGGAAAAATGGTCCCAGGCTTAGCTCACTTTGCTGGTGACTCAACCCACAGAGATCCTTATGTGTTGGGTGTGAGGTGAGGGTCCGTAGTGACGCGGAGTCCCCAGGCAGATGCAAAAGAGAGCCACTTGAATGTAGAAGCCTGGCCTTTGGAAACAGTCAGACTTTCATCAGTTCCATACTTTTGAATAGTAATAAACATAGTTGAACCAATCACTATACACTACCGTATACGCACAGAATATATACAAAGTTCTACAACTTGTATTTCCACCTTGAATTCAGCTGAGTCTCTTTTCCCCAGTCCTTTCATCCTTAGCTAAAGTAGCCAACATGAGCCATGATTTGACCAGGCTTTCCCTATATAAGATTGTCAGAGAATTCACAGATTGACTAGGTTGGAAGAGATCTTCAAGATCATCGAGTCCAACCCATGCTCGATCTCCTCTGGCACCGAGTGCCACATGCAGTCTTGTTCTAAACACATCCAGGTATGGTGACTCCAGCACCTCCTGGAACCGGCCCATCCCGTACTTTAGCACTCTTTCAGTTAAAAAGTTTTTCCTGGTATCTAACCTAATTTTCCCTTGATGCAGCTGCATATTGTATCCTCTCATTCTGTCTTTTGCTGCCTGATGAAAAAGACCAATCCTCATCTGACCACAACCATCTTTCAGGAAATTGTAGAGAGTGATAAGGTCACCTCTGAGTCTTCTTTTTCCAAACTGAAAAACCCCAGCTCCCTCAGCCATTCCATAGAGGATTTGTGTTCCAAGCCCCTCACCAGCCTTGTTTCCTCCTCTGGACGTGCTCAAGTGTCTCAACGTTCTCCCTGAACTGAGGGTTCAGAACTAGACTCAGCACTCAAGGTGTGGCCTCATCAGTGCCAAGTACAAGGAAAGAATGACCTCCCTGCTCCTGCTGGCCACACTATTCCTGAGACAGGCCAGGGACCATCAGCCTTCTTGGCCACCAGGGCACACTGCTGGCTCATGTTCAGCCAGCTGTCCATCAGTACCTCTCTGCCTGTGCAGCCACACCATCCCCAGCCTGTAGCACTGCATGGGGTTGTGGCAAAAATATCTGTTGAATGTAAAATCCTCTTATTGAGGATGTATCAGATATTAAAGTAATAAGAATCTCAATTCTCTTCAGCTTTTGTAATTATTTCAAAGGCTTGTTCTTCTACTTTGAAGAAACACTTAGGATTGTGCCAGTGGAATGATGCTAAAAAGGGGCTGATGCAGCAGCAAAAAAGCTTCAGGCATATAATGAGCTTCAGAGTATAATGCATTCAAACATAACTACAGATAAACTGAGACATGCTTCAGATGCTGCATAACAACACGACACTTTATAATTTATAGAGTTTATCTCTCAGTTCATACTTGCTTTTTAGATTTTGCCAGACAGTTTTGCAAAGATAAGTTAAAAATGCGGCAAAGAATGGCACGGTCAAGTCCTAAGCAAGTGACAAACAGCACCTACATCTGCACATCGCAAAAGGAATCTGTTCTAATGGATTCATTACAGATTATTTGCTGCTTTTAAGTAGGGGATTTACTTCTGGGTTTTACAATGAAAAATCAGGCAGCTGGGAAATCTCTCTGCTGCTTTCTTTTCCCAGTCTTCCAAAAGAGAGAACAGTATGTACGTGAAACCCTTCCCTAACAATAAAAGTTCTGATAACAGTGAGCAGGTGCATCAGAAAGAGGGAGGACAAGAAATTAGTTAGTATCAAATGTCAAGTATTCAAACAATGCGTTTTTAAATTCAAAAATGGTGTGATGAAATTGTTGTAGGATAAGGAAGGAAGGAAAGGATAATGCACAACCAATGACTACAAAGGCCAGCTTGTGATGAAATACACTCAGAAAAAACTCCTTTAAGAATGAGAGCAATCTAAGGCACATGAAGGAATCAAAAACTGTTTAAGGGAACCTTCCAGAGTGTTTCTATTCCATTCAGTGTATATTCCATTTTTTCCTTCTAAGCCTGAATTTGTACTGCCCCCATCAGGAAATTTTTTTTTTTTTAATTATTATTATTTTCTACCCTGGCTGATGAGACTGTAAAAGTTATTTGCAATGCTTAAATCTTTCCATGCTTTCTTCTTCAGATTCCATATATGATTCTGTATTTGACAGAGATTGCCTAGTATTTTGAAGCTCAGCCTCAGCACAATTTACATGTGTGGTTTACAGGGAGGGAAATATAATTTCCTCTTCTGCAGTGCATGAGAATGATGTAAAAGTTTCCACACTATCTTTAAATTGTGATTATTTTTCATTTTTTTAAAACACGGAACAGTCTCCTAATATAAGGCTTGTGAAGCATTTGCACCCTTCAGCAAATCTTCCATACTCTATCTGCTATCAACTTTCAATCTTTCAACTATGTTCAGACTCCTAGAAAATTCAGTGACACTCTGCTGTAGCTATTCAAAGCAGCTACTTCTTGTTTTCCTGTGCTTTTCCTTTCAAATTTCTTGACGAAGCATTTTCAGGAAGTATCATCTATAGGATCACAATGGACCTGGCAAGCTCTTCATGAAAAGCTCCTAAATAATCTCGTCATGGAATATACAGCAAACTCAGTAACAACTATTGCCATGATATCTTGCTCCAATAACACAATCATTTCCAAATTGTATTTTCTGCTGGAAGGGCAAGTTATCTCTACAATCAAAGTCATAATATCATTTTGTGCATGGGCTTGGGGGCAAAGAGACTAGACAGTGAAGTTCACAGAGCCCTGCTTTTTTCTGCATTTTCATAAGCCAGACTTGAACTGATCTAAACTGGAAACATACTTAGCCAGACTGTGTTTTAAACTTGTTTTTAAAATTTATTCTTAGTAAATTGAAACACTGATAGAACCTTTTGGAGGTAAAGGAACAGCGTAGTACAGGAAAACAGAAGTATACTAAGGCAAGAGAATGCCTCAAATCTGAGAGTAAACAGCTTCCTCCTGGACCTGTATTTGCGTTCCAGCAGATGGAGCAGGTGTAGGAGGGAGAACTAGGAAGAAGAAAGAACGAAGAACTGTGAGCCAGAAGTGTGAAAGGACTTTTAATTGTCCTGACCAAACTTTGAAATTAAACTGTTTTCTTTTCCAAGGTCTCCATGTCACTCATATATACAAATCACCTTAGAATAGGAAAATCATCTGATGGCCAGAGGTCTCTTAGCAGCAAGGATGAAAACTTCCTTGGGAATTTTAACCCCAGGTTTCACATCATAGAAACACAGGATAGTTTGGTTAGGAAGGGATCTTAATGCTATGGTCAGGGACACTAGATCACTGAGAAAACCCAAGAGGAGTAAATTTTAGATTCTGCCAACATTATGGATGAAGAGGACAGGAAAGCCTGCAGATATTTCCTACCTCACCTCACTACAGATAATCTAGATATGAGGTAAACTAGGTGATTCAGAGGAAAAATGAGCCTAGCAACACATTGGGTGAGTTTGTGTGGTTTCTGTCCTCTTTTACAAAATGGTAAATAATATTTACATTGGCAGGCAAGTCAGGTCAGCGAGTGATGGCGCTGACCTGTCAGATAAACAGAAAAAGATCTTTTGTGGGAGTCCAGGGTGTTCCCCTGGCTTCCCTGGATGCCTCGAGACCCCCCCTGCCAGGGGTCTCAGAGGCCCTGGCAAGGAGCACAGGGGTCCTGGGGACTGCATTTAAGTGCCTGGAAAAATCTACCAACATTATTTGAAGAATTACAAATCACAAAAAATTAGTAGAGTATAAATTAGATAAATTCCAAAAAGATGCAAAAGTGCATTTTTAGAAATGTTTCTATTAGGGGGTTTGAAGCTAATATGGAGGATTTTGAGTGTGGTATGCTTTTTCTTTCTTCTTCTTCATGCCATCCATGCTAAGTGCCAGGCTAGCATTACTGGATTGGTCTGGGACAGAATTGGACAGTGTAATAAAATTGTCATGTACTGGAAAGTAATTATAAATATTAGGTACGTAATTTATAGTGTAAAATGTAAGTCCTGCCCCAGGGGCAGGCAGTGTGCCTCGGATCTCAAGCTGGACAGACTGCTGTTAGCTAGAGAAAGAGTTTCTTAGATAAGAAACAAGAAACAACCTTGAAAACCTCAGAAAACAGCCTCCTGAATTTTCTTTGGTGACCAGCTGGGAAAGCGTGAACTTTAAACCACCTATACCTCCTGCTGTGAGGATCTCAGGCTCAGGAGACCTCAGAGACAGTGACAATCCTCCATGTAAAGTTGTTAAAAGTTCTGTTAAAGAAAAAGCTTGGAAGCTAAGTCAGGAAGGCCTGGCATCACCCATCATGTTACTGATGCTGCAGAGCACAGCAGTTGAGCCCCAAAGCAGAGCAGCAGATAAAAACAAAGATGATCCTGGAAGACACAGTCATGACCCTCAGTTGCTGTGTGCTGAAAGACGTGTGGGATGATTGATTTATCCTTCAAACACAGCAAGGACTGGTAAGAACTGGGAAAAGAACAGAGATTTCTTCCTCAGAGCATGAAAGGGATATAAGACAGCCTGAGCAAAATCACCATTCCCTGTTTTCTTATGATGTTCTCTTTGTTCCATCTCCTAGGTCCATAATTTTGCACTCTGCTTTCCTAAAAACCACTTCATTTGAACCATATCTTTATTAATAAGTTATGACATCATCATTTACTATCTCACAAGTTGGCTATTACACCCACTGATCTGGTCAACCACAATTGTAAATTCCAATAAAGCTGTTTTTATGCAGTAAATTAAGATTTTAAAAATTGCCCCAAATAGACCTTTTTCTGAGATGTGAGACATAAGTTACACTGTAATTATATTTTAATATCATGCAACACTAAGTTATATATAGTATAAAAATAGATAATGCTGTTTCTGAAAGTGGGTTCTCTTCACAAATAGCACCATCAATTTGATGAGACATCCAGGCCTTTACTGGAGAATTCCATCATATCAAATTTCTACAGCCCTACTTCAGGTGTGCCACATCCACATGCTATTTATGGACACTCTAGTTTTCTTCTATCTCCATGAAATTGTTTAGTGGTCAGGATTATGTTCAAGGTTTAAATACTCACCACTAAGAATGTTTATAGTCTTTCACATGAAGGAGTTGGAAAATACTTCAACGTGGCTTCTAAAATCAATTGATTATGATGTCCATATTATTATTTTTCCTTAAGTAACCTTCTTGGTTCTCCAGCATATTATGCTGCTCTTACTCTAATATCTTGACACTATTCCTTAGAGCTTAGAATTCATATTGACCATGGTCTGCTGTCTTTCTCAAAAGACCTCTGGATGAGAACACAAATATTAACATGTACTTAAGAAAAGTACAGCAGAAAAAAGTGTTTTTTCTAGAGCTGTGGTGAAGCGGAGCTGCACATGACATCATGGGAAGGGGATATGTGTGCACATGGTCCTGATGATGGGGGAACAGAAGATCATGTCAAACCTTATGAGATTTGTGATGCTTGACAAATACCAGCCAATCCCTCCTTCTCACTTGGTCCCATTAGAATCACCCTTGAGTTCTAGTGTCACTCTTAAAACAGTTTAGTGTCTTTTCATAGGTATTTTCATAAAGCATTATATGCTTTAAAGAAAAAGAGCTATTTTGTAAGAGTAGTAGAAATTATATGATTGACTTCAGATCATGTCTGGATTTCTGCTCTAAGTCTGGAAATGTTGTTATTGGTTACACTTAGTTACACATCCTGCTTTGCATTTACTACAAGTTTGGATCATGAGAATATGATTCAAATAGGCCAAGACATATTTATCCAGTGAAATGAAAGTGAACTACTGAAGGACTGTTTATAATAGATTTTCGTGAAGTGCCTGGATCTTTTTTCAATCACAATTAACAAGCTCCACTGCAATTGCAGGGTAAACATTTATGTAGACTGAGGTTCTTTTATTTATTAAAACTGCTCAATACGGGAAGCTGATACATGTATTTTTTAGGAGAGCCAATTGGGATGCTGGTCTACAAATCAGGCACTGCTGTCTAGTATCTATGTAATTTTACACTAAGGAGGTTATGTCACCCCTAATCAGAAATGGAGAGAGTGGGCACTGTTCTTTAGCTTCAGTGTCCTTGGCTGCAGCTGCACTTTGCAAAGTCTGTCTGTGTAGCCACTGTGCACAGACAGTAAGTTTGTTCATACAAACAAACAGTGATCAGGGTCTGGTCAGCACAGAAAGCAGAGCTAGGGAATATAGTGAGGTCTGCAGACTTGACATGGAAAGCCAAAGAATTCACCTTTGCTCTTTAAACCCAAAGAGGAAACCACTTAGTTCACTAGCAAAATCCACTTCAAAAGGTAATGAAAGTGACAGATAGGTCAGACGTGTGGTCAATTTTCAGAGCACAGCATGCAAGAAATCATTATTTTAAATAACCTTACTTACAACAAAATGAAAATAATTGATTAAGTAATAAAGCTCTGACATTTAGGAACAAAAATCAGTAATACATCATACAAGAGTTTGGATCAAACTGTCTTTGACACAGGGAAGCGGGAAGTACGTTAGTAATGCTCAACAGCTCTTAGTTACTTTGTAAGAAGCAGAATTTTTCAGCTAGGGTCTTAATACATGAAGTACAATGCAGATTTTTTTCCCAACTCGTGTCTTCAAGCATTAAGCTATGTATGTAACTTACGTATGTAAGTTAAGGTATGTAAAAACCCAAAAATAATTTGTACTTTTCTTGTATGAGACTGAAATTTCTTTTTTCTAACTGGTGTAACCAGGAAAAGTGCAAATTCAATCTCAGCTAATTATCAGAAAACAGCCCATAAAATAGAAACTAAACTTCAGTTTCCCAAAACCAACATGAATAAAAAGAAAATCTTTAAGTGGTTACAGAGTTACTGAAGCTGTGTCTGGTGTAGGCTGGCTTCACTTAAAACTGAATGGAAATGATTTCTAATTAAATATGAGCACCTCCAGACCCTTCAACCTGTGTAATAATAGCTTTTCATTTTAAACTCATTTAGTTTGAATGATCTTGTCACACCTACTGGAAGGAATTCAAACAGTTTCAGCATTGGGTGGAAGAAGCCTACGCAAACTCTTCTTCTTCTGACGTTGTCATACAGATGAGAAAATATTTGCTGTGGTGTTGGGGGTTGAGTGTTTTTCTATTACTGTGTCAATTTAAAGAATTTTTCTCATGATCATGCCAATGGATCTGGCTAGGTTACACCCAGCATCTCTGATGACTCTAGACAAAATGGGCAGGTGGCAGCGGCTTCTGGAGGGGTTACTTGTGTTTCCGGAGGGGACTCGTGTTTCAGGGAGCTCGGAGGAGGACGCCCCGTCTGCAGCCACGCGGCCGAACGCAGGAGAGCCAGACGGTCTGTGATCACCTGCCCTGCATCTGCCCCGTTCCAGCCTCCTGCCTCTGCGGACACAGCTGACCACCAGAACCCACATGGTGAGCGAGGAGCTGCCCTCTCCAGCCCGTTCCCAGCCGAGACCGGCGTGGCCGCTGCCGCCCCTCCCGCCTGTGCTCCCGCTGCAGCTGCCGGGCTTTGGTCTGTCTGCAGCACCGGGACCGAGGGCAGAGAGAGTGCCTGCAGATAAAGAAAGGACTGGAGCCGAGGTATCTGTTCTGTTTTCTTGGCAGTTTTAACAACTGCTCTTGTTTCTGCTTGTGTGGTTAGATATATTAGTAAAAGAGCTGTTATTCCTACCCCCTTATCTCTGCTTCAGAGTCCTCAATTCAAGCAATTATAATACTTGGGGGAGTGGAATTAAAGTCTCTATTTCAAAGGGAAACTTCTGCCTTTATTAGCAGACACCTGTCCTTCAAACCAAAACACCAGTAAGGAACTGTTATTCCCATATCTTTGCCTAGAGCCCCTTCATTTCAAATTCATAACTATTTGCAGGGAGGGGGTTTGCATTCTCCATTTCAAAGTGAATCTTCTGCCTTTACTGGCAGATAACTGTCCTTAAAACCAGGACATTAGGCCACAGTATACTGTAATTATGTAGTATTTGGATGGTTTTCAAGTGAAAGTAAATGTAAATAAAAGCAGAAGACTCAACTGACTTGTATGTTATAAAACCCATAAAGCTTCATACTCTGGAAAGAAAACCTAAATTTTCACTTTTGAGTGTTTCATTTCACGAGAGCTCTTGTTGACATATGGTAAGATATGAAACAGGTCAATTGAACAGATTTTCATATTGGGTTTCTTTTTTTTCTTTTTAAGAAAAGGAAATGGAAAGATCACAGCATCCTGAAGGCTAGCACAGGTAACCCAGACTAATCCTCACACCAGTCCTGTTGGCAACTCCTTCATAGTTTTGACAGCCAGATCTGGGCCAACCAGGAGCAGCATGAAGAAATCCAGCCAGGCAGACACCTACAGTGCCATTCAGCAGTCCTGGAAAAAGCATTCCAGAGCTTGCCATTGCTCCAATGCTCGCCAAGCACATCCCAGGAGTGGCTACAGAGGGTTGGATTTCACAGCAGAAGAAAAGCAGATCTGTGTGAGCCAGTCAGTGAGAACCAGAAGGGTAAAAGCTGGAAAACTCATGCATTGGGATGAGGGCAGTTTAACAGGGGAAGCAAAGGCTGCACACACAACCAAGCAGAATAGGGTATGAATACCCTGTTTCCCATGGCTGGGCTGGTATTCAGCACCTCCAGCAGAGCAGGGTCCCATCATACATCATAGTGACTTGGTAGGACAAATGCCATCACGCCAAATGTCCCCTGCTTCCCTCTTCTTCCCCCATTTTATACACTGAGCCTGATGCCATATAGTCTAGAATATCCCCTGGGTCAGTTTGGGTCACCTGTCCTGCTGTGTCCCCTCCCATGTACCTTCAGAGCCCTCACCAGTGTGGCAGTAAGAAGAGCAGGAAAGGTCTTGGCTCTGTGCAAGCCCTGCTCAGCAATAGCAAAAAAGCAGCAGCACCGGCCCTGAGCTGAGCACAGGCCAAAAACACAGCCCTGTAACAGTCCCTGGGAACAAAATTCACTCTACCCCAGCCAAAACCAGCACAGAGGTGCAGAGCACAAACTGTGGAGATGGCCCCCTTGTCAATCCCCACTGGACCCTGGCGGTGCCCAGCAGCAGGGAAAGGGCTGGGGGCAACTGGCAGTGCCCACAGTGCACCAGTGCCTTGCAAGAACTGGTTTGAAGGGAAAAGAGAGAACAGGAACAGCCAAATCTGAGCAGTTCAGTGAACTTTTAGTAGTGAAATTCACAGATTTCACCCCAACGAGAGGGCTCTGCTGCTGCCCTGCAGCACAAGCCAGGCACCACAGGGATGCTCCATGGGGGGACTCAGTGCTGCCAGATGATTTTCAAGTTCAGGGGCAGCTGTGCGGCCTCGAGTTCATGGATCTTGCTCCCGTCCTTCACGGGGGTGCCACAGAAGCCCAGCATGTCCCCGGCACGGCGCACCCGGTGCAGCTGGGAGTTGGGGACAGCGTGTCCTGGCTCTGCTGCCAGCCTGTTGTTTCAGCCTGCTCTCCTGCAAGGCAGTCTGCTGCCAGTCCTCAGGAAGAGAGGGCCCAAAGAGCTCCCTGACGTGGGACTCGAGGCAGCTCTGCAGGCCCTCGGGAGGGAGGTAACTCCGGCTGCATGGCAGGGGGCAGATCAGACTGGGCTTGCTCCTCTCCTCCTTCTCAGGAACTGCTCGGTCTGCTTCCACTTCTCTTTATTCCTTCCTGCTGCCAAGAGAACAGAAACATTTTCAGCCTCTGGCCTACTCAAGACAGAGTCAGAGCATTTTTGTATTTGTGGTGTTCTAAACCACACTCAATCCAGACACTTCACACATCCATGGACTCATCACGTCTGTTATCCAGAAGTGCACAGGCTTTCCCCAAGTGATGCTCCCCACACAGGCTGCCTCTGCAGAGCAATCACCCACACACCTATTTCATTCATCTGAGTAAAACCAGCATTTTAACAAGATTAGTTACTTGTTTTCTGTTACAGCTCCATTTTCTAATTTGCTGTGAATAAAAAGCATAACAGAAAATAAACACTACTACAGAAATCACTGCCCACGTGTAAAAAAACAATCATCACTAGTTTTAAATAAAAAAAATTAGCTTCTCACATGCCACAATCTAGTCAATAACGCATGTGTGGTTTCAACCAAAATGTTACAGAGGAATTTCATTCCCGTGAAATCCCTCCCTTCCCACTCCTAACAAAAGCAGTACCAGCTCGAAAGGCTCCCACTCCGCACCACTGCACCCGCCCGCAGCAGCGCACCTCGGTGGGCGCTGGTTGCCCAGAGAACCTTCCAAGTCGCCTTTCCCAAGGACGTTCCGAAGCCACCTGGACAAATCCTGAGGGACTTGTTCAGGGCGTGTCGGGCTAAGTGACCTCCAGAGAGCTACGGCCGGGTGAAGGCCCAGCCCCAGGGTGCGGAGAAGGCCAGAAGCCACCCCCCACCCACCCTGTGCCCTACGGACACCTACGGCCTCCCCGGAACGCTCTGAGCCCCCGGGGCCGAGCCGCGGTCTCCGCCGCGCCGCCACCGCAGCGCCGCCACCGCCGCCGTGCAGTGGGGGCGCCGGGCGCCTTCCCGCGGCTACCGAAGATGACGCATTTTCTGACGCGCCCCGCAAAGCCTCATGGGAAACGTAGTCCGTACACTCAACCCAGTCCCTTGCTGGGAAACGGAGTGGCTGAAAATGTCAGTAGGAAAAGGCGTTCTTTGATGGTTGGTGTTTGTGTGCTTTCAAGTCTTCTCCACAAGAAGGCAGATTTAAACAAGCAGGCAACAAGCTGTAAGTGATGCCCAGGCGTTGGAAAGCTCACAGAACTACAGAATATGCTGAATTGTAAGGGCTATGTCAGGACCATCGAGTCCTATCCCTGGGCCTGCACAGCACCATTCCCAAAAGTCACACCATGTGCCCGAGAGTATGGTCGAGGTGCTCCTGGAGCTATGTCAGGCTGGTGCCATTTCAGTGACTTCCTGAATGTTACACTGCTTTTCCTCACTGGAAAACCTAGCATGGAAACATATTTTTCAGTAGGTATATGGAAAAGCAAAATGTGATGGATCAGATTTAATGAAAGAGCAAGTTCTGATGTCCTGTAACACAGGGCACATGTGTGTTCTGGTTTGAAGGACAGGTGTCTGCCAATAAAGGCAGAAGCTCCTCTTTGAAACAGAGGATTTAATTATTTCACTCCCTTGTTTGAATCAAGAACTCGAAGGCAGAGATAAGGGGGTAGGAATAGCAGCTGTGTACTAATATATCTAAGCGTACAAGCAGAAAACAAGAGCAGTAATTAAAATTAGCAACAAAACAGAACAAACAACTCGGTTCTGGTCCTTTATGAATCCGCGGACACGCTCGGCCCGTGTCTGCTGCCGGTGATAGAGCAGCACAGAGCCCGCACAGCTGCGGAGAGCAGGCGGGAGCACAGGCGGGAGGGGCGGCAGCGGCCGCGCCGGTCTCGGCTGGGAACGGGCTGGAGAGGGCAGCTCCTCGCTCACCATGTGGGTTCTGGTGGTCAGCTGTGTCCGCAGAGGCAGGAGGCTGGAGCGGGGCAGATGCGGGGCAGGTGATCGCAGAGCGCCTGGCTCTCCTGGGTTCGGCCGCGTGGCTGCAGACGGGATCTCCTCCTCCTCCGAGCTCGGCGGATGCACCAGTCGCCCCCCCTGGAAGTCATCTCCCACCTATCCCTTTGTCCAGAGATCTTTGTCAAAAGATCCTGGGTGTAACCCAGCAGGCTCTGTTAGTATGATAAGGGCAAAAATTCTTTAAACTGGGACAAAAAACCCAACCCCCGACAATGTGAAAATAGTGAAAAGAATGGTTGTCAGACCAAGCATGCCCACATTGGGGTGCACAGCTGCAAGCCAAATTTTCCCCCCAAATGCCACTGAGATACCCACCCGTATTGCAATGACATGCAAACTTCTCTGATGCCCAAAAGATAGGCTGGAAATAAATCCCTATAGACTAATGTCTATAGAGCAGGTATTTGTTTATTGGTGGTGAGGGGGATATCTCCACCTCACTTACCCCCCTTTGTCAAGTGCTGTAATATATTTATGCAGTAAGTATTGCTTAGTGTTGCTATGTCTTTACAACATCATCTCATAGGCGCTGGAACTAATTGACATAGTATGAGCTCATGGTTATTAGACAGCTCTTTTGCACTGTGCTTGCACCTCCCCAGTTTGGGGGTCGTGGGGCGTCTTTGATGAAGGCTTCCAAGGTCTTCTTTGTATCTGAACTTTATAACTTTGTCTTCAGAGCATGCACAGCTACAGTGTTCCTTGGTCTGTCTTGTCTTAACCAGCCTAAATTCTTTCTTTTCTGGCTAATTGGCTTTGCACTTACCAATTTTGCATTAGTACTATACTTAGCTATCTCTAAACCTATCCACCTGGCAAGTGTTTTTTTTTTGTTTTTTTGTTTTTTTTTTTTTTTGTGTGTGTGTGTCTATTCTGCATTAAGTCACTAATTAACTATATACTAGCCATTACACCACATAAAAAGTTATTTGTATCAGGTTATATAGATGTAAATGTTATGACTCAGGTTCTATAGGTATCAGGTTATACAGATATATATAAAATCATGATTTAGCTTATAGTGATATCAGGTTATATAGATATATCAGGTTATATTGACATAACTCAAGCTATATAAGCACCTTGTAACTTTGGTCTAAGTAATATAGGCACCAGCTGCTTAGCAAAATTTTTCCATGAAAAATACTGATTCTGTATAAATATCTTCTGTATAAATGGTGTATCAGCATTGCAGTTTATATGGATCCACACTACAACCATACACCAAGTCTAGGCCTGTAGATTTGATTATTTGCTTCATTTTCTTTCACCTCGTCTTGCAGGCCAGTACTCCTGGAGGGAAGTATAGCTCAAGAACCATTGGACAAACATCATACCCTCAGGAACAAAACCCTCTGCAACCTTGGACATTGGCACATTTTTACCACAGAGACCCAGTGTTGGCCTGAAGGATGATGTAGTTTCTCCATTTGTTTGGCTCCTGTAGTGACCCCTTTGGCCTTTACATGGACAGGTGAGACACCTGATTTCTCTCTCCTCAACAGTGGCTTCCTTAGGGCACTTCTTCCTTGAGCCTCTCTTGTGCACCTGCATGCCAAGGTCAGTGCTTGTAGGAAACATTAGGAACCTGCCAGCCAGAGAGTGAGCAGAGAAAGCTCTGAAGGAGCTGAGAATGCAGTCCAGTTGAAGGCCTTATGTTTCTCTGTTTTCTTCCATGTTGTCCTTCCTGATCCATTCATTTTTTGCTGAAGGAAGCTGTGGCACATAACATTCCCTGATGTACAGTGTTTGCTTTACATTTCGTTCCTCCCATCTTAGCAGAGAGACAACCCCCATGGTGTATTAAAGTTTCTCCACCACAACAGAGGCATCTAATAGCAATTACAAATACTTTTCATTAAATACCTTATCTAAGACCCTCTTGAGACCAAGACCAATGCTGGTCTTCTTCTTCAAAGTCAGAGTTTGTTGTTCTGGTTTGGCTTGAAGCTGATACTGGAAGTGGTTTTTTCCCAGTCTCATCTGTAAGATGGTCTCACAGGCTATTAGAGAAAATCTCTGGGAGTCATCTTGAAAAAAGCATGTCAGATATTTAGATACACTTTAAATAATGCCCTGCAGCCCACCTTACATTTCTAACTTTTTCAGAAGTATATATAAAAGTATTTCCAGCTGGATAATTGCTGGTGTGTGTCTTTCCAGGGCTTCTAACCCTTCGATCCGGCACTTTAAGCATAGGATTATGGGTCCTCACAGAGATAAAAAGGTGAATGGATATGATGCTTATCTTTTTCACTTAATTTAGGAATGGGAGCCTTTTCAGATTAGCAAATGGAATGAAGAATTGTAGTAGATGATGTCATGCTAAGGGGTTAGTGTGCAGATCCATCATACTGACCATTCTGTGCAGAAATAACAGTGATACTAGAATGACACTGGAAAAGAGTACGTACTTCCCTCACATGTAATCATACTTTGGCTGTACTTGTACCTCTAAAAATCTCTGTAGTGGTTTTGTGTATCCTTAAATAATCAAAGGAATAAACTTGCATCATGAGAGGAATGCAGTGCACTTATTCCATTTAACAAAACAACTAACCTAACATTTTGTTTTCAAAAAAGCAAGAAGGCAAACACCTGGCCTCTATAAAGGGAGTAATTTTACAGTTTATCTGAGCAGTACATGGTCCCCCCAAAATGCACAGTTAGGTGCTGCGTGTTAGTATTTGCATTAAGTTTGCAAAAATACAAACCACACCAAATGTCTGAACTGGAACAGCTTGCTGAAGGAACCATTTGTAGATGGAGTTTCTGTCCAGGAATGCTTGACACCAAGGTAGAAATTCTAAGAGAAAGTAGGCACAGTTGCCCAGGGGCTTCCAAATAGAACAATAAAGTGTAATTCTTAATCAGCATTTAAAAATCACTGTCCTTCCTAGCTGCCAACATGACATTCCTAGCTTGCCAGGAAGAACAGAGTCATGGCATGGGACACTGATGTTGCTGGCCCTTAGCCTATAGGTACATAGATGAGATAGCTGATGGAGGGGAATCTCCCAAATATGTCAGGACAGGTAATCAGAGGAAATGAAGTTACTCCAGAATAGAGACATGCAGTGAAGAAGCACAGACCAAAGTACCTAATTCTCTATGCATTTTTGGCAGGTGTGTGTTTTAATGTTTTTACTGTGTGTTTTATTTGCACATATTGGATTCTGCCATCTGCTGAATTTGGATACAATGTCTGTAAAGCTGGTGTGAAAATACACAAAATCAAACTTTGACTTCAGGAGAGAAACTGCCAGTGCCTTTGCAACTAACACTCTCTCTCACAGAAAATTACCTTTTTTTTATTTTGTGAAATATGTACCCTCTCTATACAAAATCAGCCAAAGTTAAATTCCACCACTCAGAGCTTGAGTTTACCTCAGGTCCCTGTTAAAATGCCTCAATTTTGATTGGAAAAGGGCCTGAGAAACCTGGTGTAATAAGACATGCTTTGAGTGAGGATTGGATCAAAATGATAACGTCTGTGCCAATGCATGAACATGAGAGTATCTTTCTTTGTCAAATACGGTAAGAAAAGGTGGATCTGCCAATCAGGAAAACAAAGAGTGAGACACAGAAAGAAGAGACTATTAGCAGAGTTTTTGTAGACGGGTTGCTTATTTTGTAGAAAGATTGCTTGTAAATAAGTTTATTAAAAATAATTTGACAAAAAATTCAGCCCGTATCCAGTGAAATTGTTGCTGAAATTCCCAATCTGGTGATTCACAGCTCGTCACCACAGAAAGAAAGGGTTTTCTCTTCTCTCTTCAAATGGAATGCCTTCTTACTAAGACTTTGATGCCTTAGTTGAGGATAGGATGGTTGAGGACAGATGACCCAAACTTAAGTTTCCAGCAAAGGACCCCTAAGGCCTTTTTAGCACATAGGAGCTCTGATCTAAGCAAGCTCAAAAGGACTTCGTGTGTTTGTTACTGTCCTTCAAACATGTAACAACAGGCAAGGTGGATGCAGGATGTGTGGAAATTCCTTTCTGTTAAAGGCATAGAACTCGGGTGCCACCGTCTGGTGACAGTGACATAACAATGTTTAGATCACAGCCACCAAGCAGAGCCAGATTTCTGGTATCTTAGTCTAGAATTTATTGGAGGGACAAACTTCTACCTCTTTGGGGGTAAAATCATGCTTCCCTCCTGCTGCTCACACACTTCCAAATGTGGTTTATTTCACTGTCCTCCCCAGAGGAGCCATATAACAATGGCACCAATTTATTTCACTGTGTATGCTAAAGGTAATGTGTGTGTCTGATTCTCTCAGATGTCTTCTCCTCTCTAGACCCTGTGAAATACATGGCCACAGCAATATTAACATGTAATTGAGCCATTGACTCCTACTTCTTATTTAAAAGTATGCAATTTAAAAGTAGATGCCCTTGAATTTTAAACTGAAACATTCATATAAATATGTAATATTTTTTGTACACACATACACACACAGTCTTGGCAAACATCCACCTTCACACACACAAGTTAGATTTTGCCATATTTGACTTTCCTGTTCTGCTTCTCTGGCTGCCCTGAGCATCTCACAGCCTGGCTGTCAGAAGCTTACACAAAATCAGGGCAATTAGACTGTTCACACAAATTCTCTTATGTCACTAATCTCACTTTTAATCTGTTGTTCCTAGGAAAACATTTGAAAAATGTTTAAAAGCTGCAAAATTTTAGATTCCTCCAGAATATTGGAGAGAACATCTGCCTTCTCCTTCCTGCCCCATGAGACAAGGACATAACTAATTCCTGTACAGTTACAATATTAAATTACTCCTTTTGGCCTATCTACTTGTCAGTGTCAGTGGGAAAAGTCATTTCTTTCCTAGCATATAAACAGCTGGATGAAGTCATGTGGTCAGAGCCATAGAGTCATCTGTCTACGAAGGGTTGAAAGAGGGAAACAAAGGCAGACTTTTGGAGAATGTCATGGAAATGTCATGGGCTGTGACAGTCCCAGCTGGGCCATAGCAGTGGTGGGAGTAATGGTGCTCACACCATTAAGTGGTACCTTACACTTGTGTGTTGATCCTACAGCAGCACCTATTACTGGGCCGGGTGGCCAGCTTTTCTCATCTGCATTTTTTCTTGTTTTCTGATAGCTTTTAGTAGGTCAGGTACCATATAATATTTCTGCAATGTGTCTGTCCCCCCTTGACAGCAGCAGAGTGCAGTAGAAGTCAAGCATCCACAGATCTGATGGCTGCACTCCTGTGCCAAACAGGGAGTTGGGCCCCCCTAAAAAATACAAACCATCCCAGCAAGAGCTGTGCTGCTAAAAACATTTAGAAGAACCTGTAGTGTACATCAGCATAGTTCCATGTTTTGCTGCATCACAGGACAAACTTCAGATTTCCTCAGCAGACTTTGATTCTAAATGTCAGCAACTTGAGGTTTCTTAGGCGCTCCTCATTCCCTTTGGGAGAGCTGCCAGGTAGCACAAGGTGACCCGTAAAGCAGCGGGATTAACAGCAATTACCTCAGTGGTGATGGTCAAAGAGGAGAGGGTGTTAGGTAAGAAAAGCTGATCCCACCTCCACTCTCTGCCCTCCTTGCAGGACAGCCGACACAGAGGGCATTTCAGCGTGCCCAGTCCTCAGCTCCTTGCCTGGATTTCAGAGCAGAGAGATTCTGGCCACGCTTCTTCATCCTCTGGGTGGTACCAAGCACAGGGCAGAAGCTGATGGCTTTTCCCCATTCTCTCAAAAGTTGCATTCACCTTCTCGAAGGGAAGGGCTTTTTCTTGAGGCTTGGCCAGGCTCTCACCAGTTGTCCTCCTTCTCGTCACCATGTACAGCCACATCCCCAGAGCAAGCACGAAGCATCTGGATCCCTGGAGGGTTTCCACTTCCCTGCTGGCTCGGGCGCCGCAGCTACAGTAGCCAAGTCCAGCCCTGATGAGCAGTTGTGGCTGCTCATCAGCCATAACTTCATGGCCCCCCTTTCCCTGCTCTTCCAGCCTCACTGCACTTCCCCTTTATCCCCCAGGGGTAGGGGAAGCATCCCCCTCGGGACAGCCTGATTCCAGCAGGTGATTTCCCCAATCTGGAAATCCGCTGGACAGCCCCGCACGGCCGCTCCTGTCTCCCTCCCTCCCGCAGCTCCGCTCCTGCCAGGATCCTGCTCCAATATGGAAGAAGGGGAGAAAACTGGCGGAATAGTAATGCCCAAAATAAACAATACAATCAAGCACCCCAGTTGGGTTCCCGTAGTGACGTCCTAGGAACAGGTTAGGCATGCTGGAAAGTGCATGTTTCTAAGATGCATGTTACTTTCTCCAAATACTGAAGAAATCATAGTTTCTCCCATTATTTGCTTTCCCAAACCCCTCTTTGCTGACCACCTCTGCCCCTTTTTCTGTTCTTAATGACAGTGATTTATACTCTACCATCCACTTAAATGCTCCCATGCCTTCAAAAGCTGATACACTGGAAACACGGCAGATCCTAGAACAGAGCAGAGCAAAAAAGGAATGTGAGGAGTTCCTAAGAGGTCCATCATTATGTTCTTTCCAGAATAAGAGTTGCAGAAATTTTAAGAAAGAAAAAATGGGTTTTTTCACTCCTGTGTCAGTGTGCATATGGGAGAGTAACCATTCTGTTGGACCCAAAATACTGAGGGAGAAGAGTCTTAAGGGATTTTTGGGGCAGTGGCACAGAATGGCAGTGGAAGCCTGTAATTCCTGACTATTCATCCATTCTTATCATCATGTTGTCTCCTGCTCTACACGAGGATAAGGGACACTGATGTAGCTAAAAAAAGAAACTTTTTCTCCTGGTAGGCTTCCTGTTCAGGGTGTCCTAAGGTTCTGCTCAGCAGGATGGACACACTCAGCTCTGCTCAGCAAGGCACTGCCTGAAGTACATAGCGACAAGCTTTTTATCAGGTTTACTGCACTTCATTCACTTCTGATTTCTTTCAGGCTAGAGGCTGGCACAGCATCAGTGACTGTGGCAGAAGAATGCAGTCAGGTCTAGTGAGGATTTAATTGGTTCCATTTTTCATCTCCAGCTGCTCCATTCATTTTGGAAAGTCTTTAAAGAGCTTCTTGTAGCTTTGTTCAGTAATATTTTAGGGAACTACAGCAAATACTGTTCAGATATGAGAAAAACTTGTTTTAATGTTGAGGGTGATCAAGTACTGGAGAGGCTGCTCAGACCCATGGCTGAGTTTCTGTGCCTGGAGATGCTCAGGCTGTCAGGAAAGGGCCCTTGGCAACCTGCTTTGGCTGAGCCTTCTTCATGCAGCAGCACAGAGCAGACGACCTCCAGTCCCTCCTTCCAGCCTCAGCTGGTCTGTGATTCTCTATTAGTCCAGAGCTTCTCAGACTGCATTGGGTTAGGAATGGGTTCTCTTCAAACATGTCCGCATCTCTCCTGGTACAGAGGAAAACTCTTGGAATGGGTCTTTTCAAACCTTGGCTCTGTTATGGATGAAAAATGCGATAGTTAGCTCTGACAATTAAAGGATGAATATTGTCTGTATGCTAAGATAAGTTTTGTAGTTATATAATGTGGGAGTCCAGGGTTTTTTCCTGGCTCCTTTGGGGGTGCAAAAACCTCCCTGGCAGACCCCTCAGAGACCCCTGAGTGCTGCCCAGAAGCTGCAGGGGCTGGATTTGGCTCCTTGGGAGAATCTGCCCACATTGAGAGAAGAGACACAGAAAATAATGATGAGTAGAGTGTAAATTAGAATGTTAGAATGTAGATAAATAGGTTTTCTTGAATGTTTATGATAAGGGACACGTGGCCAAGATGGAGAATTTGGGGGGTGGACACCTTTTCCTCCTTCTTCTCCATGTCATCCATGTTGGGTGACACGTTGGCACTCTTGGATTGGTTGGGGTCAGGGCTGGACCATTTAATAAAATTGTATTGTATTGGTAAAATTTTGTAAACATGTAATACGTAGTACTAACTATATAAGATAAGCCCTGCCTTGACCAGGCAGATTCCACCATGGATGCCAGGCTGAGCAGACCGCTGCTGGCCAGGCAAAGTGTCCCAGAGATAAGAAACAATAAACTGTCCTTGGAAAAAGAGAAAACCGTCTCCGGCAGTCTCTCTTCGGCGGCTTCGGGAAAAACCAGGTTTTGAACCACCTTCGTGTCCCTCTGGGGTGATCTCGGGGCAGAAGAGGAGCCCCAGACTGGGACACCTGGCGTCCCTGGCTGAGCATTGACATCTGGCATCCCCCTGGCTGGGCAGTGACATCTGACGTCTCTGGATGCACCACAGCCCACAATGGTGGGTGCGGACCCCCAGAAGGGCAAGCTCAAGAAGACGCACCGAGATGGAGGAGACCCCCCCAGGCAGAGACATTTGGCACGGACCCTGGTGGATCCTTGTAGCCTGCAAAGGCAGGTACAGACCCCCAAAAGACAGAGCTTCAGAAGAGGCACGCTGTTGAAAAGGACTTTGGAGGAGATTTATGGCCCTCTGCCAAGAAAAGCCGAGTTCCAGACGCGAGTCGGAGAGAACGTGTCCCGGGAAGCCTCGCTCCTGTGCACTGCTGGTCGGTTTCAGGAACCTCCGAATCGATTTTGGACGGATTGCTTTTGGGTAAGATGGTTCAGAATCAGACACATCATAGGATTCCCACCTAGCCATGAGCAGGGGGTGGGAAATTTACGGCTGCCTTGCTATCAGCAGGCAGAGAAAGCAATTAAAGTTCCTCAGAGACTGGGGAAGGATTCTCACCTAGCTATGAGCTGGGGGAGGGAAGTTTATGACTGCCTTGCCAGCAGCAGGTGGTTCAGCAAGGGCCTTGCCATCAGCAAGGCCAGGGAAAAAATTAAGTTAGAAATATTTCCAAGTGAGTTGCAGGACATACATTTTTGCTATTTCACCCCTTCAGAAACCCTGACCCCAGAAGGCGGGAGGGCGCTGCAGGCGACTCCCCGGGCCGTGGGGGACAGAGGGGAGGGGGACGGGACCACGAAAAAATGCGGGCTCGGTGCCGCAGGGATGTCCAGGGGAGGGGCAACCTGCGGGGACCGGGACGCAGAAGGACAGGACCATGCGGGCGGCTCTCAGCCCAAAGGGGGAAGGGAGCGGCAGCCTTCACACTGACCGGGACAAAAACAGGAAAAAAGCTCGAGTTCGGTGCATTTAGCTGCAAGGGATGTCCAGGGAGGGGCAACCTGCGGCAATGGCCGGGACGCAGGAAAGCGAGAATTGTGAAAAGACACAGACAGACCTGTCTCCAGCTGTCAGAAATGCTGGGGGAGGAGATGAATGCCCTGTTTCAGGGAAACCTGAGTTGTCCACATTAGAACTGCCAGATTCTAATGGGGAGACGAATTTATGCTTTTTAAGTCAAAGGTGAAAAAATTAACAACTTTGAAGCAATTGCAGGCAGCTGCCCGGACAGAGCCGGACAGAGCAAACCCAGGCACAGCAGCGTGAAGTCACCAGCCCAGGCTCACCGAGAGAGGGGGGGAGGCACAGCCACCCTGCTCCAGAGGCTCCAGCAGCACCCCCACTGCTCCCCCTGTGCCTGCACAGACCCAGTGCTGCAGACGGGAGGGGAATGGGGGGTGGAGAGAGGCCAAGAGCTGCTTTTTATCTATACTGTGGAGAAGAAACAGAACAAGGGAACAGGACAAGAGAGTCAGTTTTATTTTCAGTTCTTGTATGTTAAACTAAAGGTGTTTGTTTTTGCATTTTTATTAAAAAAATAGCTGAAACTTTAAGAACGGTAAAGGTATTTTAATAGTATTAGGTATTTTAATAATTGAAGGTATAATAAGGTATTTTGTATTTTATTTGAATATATATCACCTATATTTAGTGATTTGTTATTGGTCAGATATGAGTGGACATTTATTTAAATGTCAACATTGAGTTTTAATTTTCCTATAGTTAATGGTTTTAGAGAAACCAGTTTATAAGTATTTGCAATATTGTCAATATAAATCAATAGATTTTGAGTTGGATTTTAAAACTGAAATTTAGTTTCTGTATTTAATGTTAAAAACACTGTAATAAGATTGTATGAATTCTATATCACAGAACGATTTTGTTTTCTGTTTCATTGTTTAATTTGAAATCTTTCAATACTTTAAGTAAGTTTTGGAAAGCCTCCAGATATGTCCTTGAATCAAATGTATGAAGATAATCAGCTAAGTTGTGAACTTAATGTTTCTTTATTTTCCTTTTATTAATTCTCTCTTTTATTTTGGCAGGTCTTTTGTGACCTGGCAGTGTGCTATCATGGTTTTGAATATTTTGCAGAATTCCAGAAAATTATTTGAGCTTCATTCTCAGAAAAAAAAAATTTTAATGTTATGGTTTTCCTGAGTTGTTATCATAGAAGCACTGCAGTGTCTTGCCATGTTCAAAGTATCTTACTCTAAAGATGAATTTTAGAGAAAATGAGTTGCTAGAGGAGTTTGATTTCTTTTTGAAATGTTTAATTGTAACTTTGTTGTTAAGAGTTGTGTTTTTCTCTTTAATAAGAAGATGTCAGGGAGTTCTCTTCCAATTAGAGTTTAGGCTCTGGCCAAGCCTTAATTCTGACTGAAAGAGAAATTGTGTAAACCCAGGTGTTTTCTGCATCAAAATAATATTCCAATCGTTTGGATTGACAATTTGACTTATCGATATAACAGCTGAAGCTGACTTTGAAGTGAATTTGGTGTTCATTTTCCAGAGATGACCATCTAATTCCTCATTGAATCGAAGTTTGTCAGCTGTCTGCAGACCCTGAGGTGATGACACAGTTTTTTAAAATTGATAATTATCTAATCTTGTAAATGTATGCCTGTTATTTAAAGTATTGTTAATTATTGTATTATGTTTACTTGCAGAAGATTGTAAACTTTGGGTTTGTTTTCTTTGTTAGATAATACTTGAAATAATAGTACAAGGGAAAATTTTCCAGTTTTGATCAAAAATATAGAGACAGAGAAAGTTGAAAAGCTTACAAAGTAAGCATTTGGGGGAAGAGTTCTGTTTGTGTCTCCACAGAGAGAGGACGGAGATGGTTGAAGCCTGCAGCAAGATTGAAATACCACAACATATAGCTTCAGTTGTCAAGGAGCAAATGACGGAAGTTCTTCAAGAACAACATGAAAAGGTTTTTGCAAATTTCAAGAAGAAAAAGAATCCATCTAAAGGACAATGCTACGACTGTGAGGTTTTGGACATTTTAGGAAAAATTGTCCACAATCCACAAAGACTTCCAAGCCACCAGAACTTTGCCCTAGATGTCGCAGAGGAAGACATCTGGCAAGTGAATGTTATTCTCTGACGGATGTGGACAGAAAACCATTGCCACTGCCAAAAAACACGAAGTGCAGGACCATCTTGTGCTACGACAGAAATGATGGCAGTGCAACAAGGAACAGCAACAACACCGGCACAGACAATACAGTTGTCGGGGAGCGTCAATCTGACTCCCTCAGCAGGGTGTTAGGAGACATCCCCTGTGACAGGGATTTGCTGCCCAGGAACGCAGTACATCCTGTCAGCTTCAAAAGTGACTTGTTTTTTTGAATGAAGAATCTGCATCTATACGTACAGGACTGAAAGCACCGTGCCGAAAGAGACAAGATTTTTTGATAATAGGCAGAGACCAGTGCAGCAATTTTGGACTGACAATGTATCCTACTGTTGTTTCAGCAGACTGCTTCGAAGAGATGACAATTTTAGCAAGGGCTCTTCGACCCTCATTGACAATTCCACAAAATACTCAACTGGCAAAAGGGATAGCTCTGCCATCACATCCATTGGAGCATCAAGCAATGCTGGTGATGGGCGAAGGGCATCCACACTACAATGACCATGTCGAAGTACACACGTTATGGTTGAAGTACATAACCCGTGAACAGCCAACTATTACTTGGGACTTGATATACCATAACAGGAAAACAACCATCACAGGGATGGTGAACACCGGACGTGACAGTGATTTCATATATTTTCTGACCTCGAGAATGGAACTTGATTGTACCTTTGGATCAAATCACAGGCATTGGAGGAAGTTCTGTATGCCTCCAAAGTGAAAATTCAATAACATTCACAGGACCCGGACAGAAGACAGCTATTACTCGTGTAAAAGCCATTCACTGTATGGGGAAGAGATCTCCTTTCACAGTGGAACATGTACCTGACAATGGATTTTTAGTAGGACTTACTGTGGCACTCGCCACTCCACACCGATACGTGGACTCTTTACCATTCCATTTAGTAGTGTTGGGAGAAGAAACACAGCTATATGGTTTGATTTTTCATTGGGACGAACACAAAAAAGACACTCTTTTAATTATAGAATGGGTTTTCCTATCTTACAGATCTCCAAAGACAATTCTTACAGATTCAGAAATGACAGCACAAGTGATAATAAAGGGAAGAACAAGGTTGATGACAATAATGGGCAGGGACTTTTCAATGAACAATGCAGCAAGGACCACAGATTTCTGCAATACCAATGAATCAAAAAATGGATGAGGCAGCAGCTTGGCCTCAATCTCAACAAGTAATACCTTTGAACAGACAAATTCCTACAGAGACGCACAGACCTGCAACAGCAGCTCCAGATACTTTAGTTGATTGGACAAATATTCGAATGGACTTGACAAGAAGCAAAGAATGTCTTGCAATTGGGACTGGTGAAATAGCCATGCCAGTGAATTATGACCCACAAGGACAAAACCAAAGATGGCAAAAATTAAATCATGATTTAGTTAAAAATTTTATTAAGACAATTAGTGATTATGGACTGGGATCTTCATATTTTAAACCGTTTTTAAAAGGTATTCTCAATGAATATGACTTAACTTCATGTGACATGAAATCTCTTGTGTCATTGATACTTACTGACACACAAGGACTTATATGGGAGCACAGATGGAGAAGAGCTTTGAAGGAGCTGCGAAAGAAATACCAAGGTGGTGCTCATGCTAACCTCACCATGGCAGAATTAGCAGGAGACCCTCCTCACAATGATCCAGTACAACAAGCCGCCAAGATTCCAAGGGGAGTGTTGGCAGACATCAAGGAAAAAGGATGTGAACTTCTCTTCAAACAAGATTTAAAAGACTTAAGGACTGACAGTGAAAAATGATTGTTTATATGCTGTTGTATCTTATTTTTTGTCAACTGTATTAGGTGAAAAAGAGGATTTACCAGTGATGTAGCCAAAAGAGAGTGTTTGGGAAAATTTAGCATGGACAGTGGGGTTGGAAACAATTTGTTTGAGGCATTCCAGGCAAAAAAGCCATTTTCAACATGTCTGGTGGGATTGACAGTGAAAGAATGGTCCATTCCGGAGGGCATCCCTTCATGGGTGATGTGAGTTGTGACAACTCCTGTGAATGGATGGCATGTGTGGGTTCAATTTGTCCCTGTGGCTGTTTTCAAACCAAAAGAATTAGAAATTTTTGGTTCAACAATGGATTTTGGAATTGTATGTGATGTTTTAGGGGTGAAAAAGAACCAAACAATGGATGTTACTCCGAATTAGAATGTATATAGCAATTATATTGTAGTCTCAAACAAACCATCCTTCCGAGTTTTAGCACAGTTATTGTGCCTGGATGGTCTGTTTGACCTTTTTGATCTTTTACCTTTGTAAAAAGAAATTTTGAAAGTAGGTTTTTATATATTAGTGGAGCTTGTTACTATTCTCATTGCTTTGCCATGCATCATCCCATGCACTCGGCATGCCTTGAACAAAGCTGTGAAAAGGGCTCTGGACAAAACCGTGAAGGAGGTCTTTTTGGTGCAAACAGAGGGGGGAGATGTGGGAGTCCAGGGTTTTTCCCTGGCTCCTTTGGGGGTGCAAAAACCTCCCTGGCAGACCCCTCAGAGACCCCTGAGTGCTGCCCAGGAGCTGCAAGGGCTGGATTTGGCTTCTTGGGAGAATCTGCCCACATTGAGAGAAGAGACACAGAAAATAATGATGAGTAGAGTGTAAATTAGAATGTTAGAATGTAGATAAATAGGTTTTCTTGAATGTTTATGATAAGGGACACATGGCCAAGATGGAGAATTTGGGGGGTGGACACCTTTTCCTCCTTCTTCTCCATGTCATCCATGTTGGGTGACACGTTGGCCTCTTGGATTGGTTGGGGTCAGGGCTGGACCATTTAATAAAATTGTATTGTATTGGTAAAATTTTGTAAACATGTAATACGTAGTACTAACTATATAAGATAAGCCCTGCCTTGACCAGGCAGATTCCACCATGGATGCCAGGCTGAGCAGACCGCTGCTGGCCAGGCAAAGTGTCCCAGAGATAAGAAACAATAAACTGTCCTTGGAAAAAGAGAAAACCGTCTCCGGCAGTCTCTCTTCGGCGGCTTCGGGGAAAACCAGGTTTTGAACCACCTTCGTGTCCCTCTGGGGTGATCTCAGGGCAGAGGAGGGACCCCAGACTGGGACATCCTCCCACCCCTCCCTCATCAGCTCTGCCTCTTCCCCCAGTGATGCTGGGAGAAGGGAATGGGGGTTTTGACCAGTCCATCCCACACTGCTCCTGCCCCTGCTCAGGGAGGGGAATCCAACCCCTGCTCCAGCCTGGAGTCCCTCCCACAGACCATGGCTCTGCATCACCTCCTCTTTCCCACACGAGTCCATCTCATGGGAGACTTCTCCAGGAATTCCTGCAGTGTGAGCCCATCCCTCTGTTCTCCACCAACTGTGGATATGTGGCTCACTCTTCCATGGGGTGCAGTCTCTCAAGGCCAGGCTGCTCCAACCAGGGTCCCCCACGGGATCACAAGTGCCAGCAGGAAACCTTCTCCAGCCTGGACTCCTCTCTCTACAGCTCCTCTGGGAGCTGCCCGGGCCGTGCCACAGCAGCCACCTCCATGGCTTCTCTTGTCCTGCAGCTGGAGCACAGCCAGCCTGGTGATACCGAAATAATGAGAAAAAGGACTAATGTAGATATAGTAGTAGTCATGCTAAGGCTTAGAAAACTGCAGTTTTCGGACAGGCCCTGAGAACCTACCTTGTGAAACAATAGTCAAAAGAATTAGTAGAGCATATAGAACATTTAGAACTGTGAAAACAATAATCAAAGGATTTAGTAGAGCATGTAGAACATTTAGAAACTTTCAAGATAAGGCTAAAGTATAATAATAAATAAAGGGTTCTGGTGATGGGCAAACATGCAAGGTGGATTAAGAGGGGTAGCCTATAGTTCTGAGTAGACAAGCATGCAGAATTTATGACTTTTAGAAATAATATCTACAAGATTTATGTAACTGTATTGTCTTGAAGAATGTGTACCTCTGTATGTAGACCACTTTGTAAAAAGATATAAAAACCTGACGAAAAAGGGGAACTGTGGGATCCTGACTTTGGACGCTAGTCCGCAGGTTCCCCGGGCCCTGAATAAAGCACCGCATAAACTAACTCTGTTAGTTTGTGTTCTGTTTGGGGCATCGGGCAACACTGGCATGGCTGTCCTGCCTGGAGAGCTGGGACACTGGGCACATCCCACCAAAGAGGGAATCACAGCACAGACAGGACACTGGGAACATCCCACCAAAGTCAGACTTCGGCAGAATTGTGGGGAATGCCTGGGGACACTGTGAAACCCGCCCCACCAAGGGCAGGACCCAGGGAGATGCGGCACCACAGGAATCACCCCCTCAGTGCAGGAAGGACAGGCAGAGGGAATGTTGGGCTCAGTGCGTAAGGGGCGCTGCAGCAGCAGCCCCGAGGCCGCGGCATCCGCCTTCAGTCGCATGGCTTGGGGCATGGCAGCGAGCCTTGGAGGAGGAGGGACTGCGTGGAGCAGGAGGGTCTGTGTGGAATGGAGGCTCCGTGTTGAGCAGAGCTTCCATGTGGAGCAGAGGAAACGCTTGGGCCTGAGCAGGGCAGAGAAAACCCTTGGCTAGCAATGATGGGATATGAAAAATCCCAGTAGCACAAGACTGGAAAGAATCTAACCGTTCTGTCCAAGCACAAATGGAAGACAAAAGCCAATAGTTACCTAGCTACATGCCTGGAATATGTGAACCTGACAGAACAACATCCCCTTTTCCATCAAATTCATTATTCCCTCTGCTTTCCTTTTCTTTTTGCTCCACTACACACTCACACCTTCCACCTGACACAATCCAAACACCTCACAATCAAACCAGAATTGTTTTTTCTCAACCTCATCTTTCAGCTTTCAAGATACTCTGCAGGCAAATGAAAAACAAAATAAAAATATATCAAAGTAATTCCCATTTTTCATTGGAATCTCCATCGTATTAACCCAGAGGTATGTGAAGTGAAGTGAAATGCATGGTAGCAAGAGGGAGACTGGTGAGCACCAGTTATCTTCGGAAAATATGTTGGAAAATAAGGTCAGGCAGCCTTTGGAAAAATGGAGCTTGCTGGATTTATGATGTCCATGGGCTCTGTCTGCACTGGTGACAAGGGAAGGCCACCAGCTCTTGCTGTCCTGCCGGATGTTTCATGTTTCCTGGCAATTAGATTTTGCAGAGGTACCACGCAAAGAGGGATACTGGTATATACTGGTATTAGCTGGCACCTTTAGTGGATGGCAAGAAGATTACTGTCTTGAGGTGATTTTATGATGCTTGTATCCCCAAATTGTCTGTTGCTGTTGAATATTGAATTCTGCAGTATTAAGAGTGGTTCCAGGAGTGAAGGGGGAGAGAAACAGGTGCCAAAGTTGTTGTCAGCGACTGCATTTGCTCCCCCACATTCTGCACACATACCATTATGTCTGCAGTGGACAGCAGGAGAGACCTTCTTTATGCTTTTATTAGTTTTTCTGGCTAGCTCCCAGTGCCCGGGACAAGCGTCTGCCGCGTGTTTGGGCAGAGCGGCAGCCACAGCCACCAGGGGGCTGGGGACACGCTGCCCGCCTTTCCCAGCGCCGAGGGTGCCCCGACCCCGGCGCTCTCCCCATCCCCAGCAGGGATGGCCCCAGCACCATCCCTGCCTGCCCGCATCCCGCAGCCTGTTGGGGTGGAGAGGCGGCACTGGAGACTCCTCCGGCAGCAGTCGGGTGGGCAGCGGTGCCCATGGCATGTCTGGTGGCGGCTTTCTCCCTGGGCAGCGCTTTGGGAAGGCGCGCCCTGCCTTCCCTCCACGGTGAGCGCCGGGCGGGAGGCGAGGTGCGGGGCTGGGGATGGACATGGAGCGAGGGCTGCGCGGGGAGCTCCGGAAACACTTCCTGAGCGAAACGCAGGGTGGGATGGTGCAGGATGGGGGCTGAGGGATGCGGGATGAAGGATGAGAGATGACGGATTCGGGATGCAGGATGAAGGCTGCGAGTGTGCGAGCGGCCGGCGGCGCACGGCGGGACTTGCCCGCTGGTTCCCTGCTCTGCCTGTAGCCAGGGCAGCGGGATTATCGCCGAGCGGGCTCCCTGCGCCGCTTTGCCCCGCCGGCTTCCCAGCAGATTTGCGGAGGGACCGCAACCCGTGCCGAACAGCCGGGCCCGGGCAGGCACTGCCGGCTCCTCTCCGGCTCCAGCAAACCACACTCTTGGGAAATAGCCCAAACTGTCCCGAAGCAGCTGAGAGTGAGCGCGGCCCTGCGGAGCGGCGCTCGCCGTGCCCGGCGCGCAGGGCTTGGTGCGGGCACAGCTCGGGATGCGGGGCTGGGGCATCGCCGGGAATGACAGCGGAGAACAGAGCGCGCTGCACGTGTTGGAGAGTACAGAGGGGATTCAGCTGTGTCTGTGCCTTCCACGGCTTGGCTGAATCTGTGCCTGCTGTAGCCATGGGATTGCCCAGCTTTCTCCAAGTGAAGGTGATGCCAGGAGCGGGAGGCGTTTGGACCATCCCAGTTACTCGGGGGGAACCCTCACCCATCGCAGCTGGTCCGTGGAGGAGGCAGGTGTGTGAGCAGGCAGTTTGCTCTTCACAGTGAACTGAAACTGTATAATGCTCAGTAACAAAAGCCTTTGGCTTCGTATTTTCAGATGGTTGAGTAGTCAGAGGCAAGGGTCCTGTCCAAAGGATATTTCTGTCTGAAATCAATCTAAACTGCAGAGGCACGGACTGTCAACTGAGTAATGAAATGACCTATCAGACTGGGACAGCCTTGAAGTGGTACAAGGACCACTTTGGACACTGGGCCCTCAAAATACGGCTTGCATTCTTTTTGAAGTGCTTTCTATTGGTGATTTGGATTGTTCTATTGTTTTGTATTTATTAAGTTATTTTAAAAACTTAATTTTACAATCTTTAGAGGATGCTTTTTTATTAAATTAAGAATGGGGAGTTGTGCAGGCCAGTGGGCTTACAGAAGAAGAGTCCATTATGATCCTGCGGTGATTTGTAAAGATTTCTTGAAATTTTAACTGGTCAAGACGTGAACAGCTTCCTTTGGACACAATGCTGTCACCTCTGCATTGGTGGCCACTTGGCAGTGAGTGTGAGAGGCGGCAGCTCTCTGGCCCACACGGTGCTGCTGTTTGCTGGTTGCTGCCTACTCAAGGCTCAGGTAGGCACCTGAGCTGTCTTGCTGCACAGCCAGAGCCAGCTCAATCCTGCAGTGCAGCCCACAGGTGCTGCTCAGCTGCCAGCTGCAGGACTTGCTGGAGGGCAGTGCTGTGAGATGGTAGTAACTGGACTGCGGTAAACAGCGCCAGGCCGATGCTACCAACATCTGGACCCACTGGGTGACTTTCTTTGGATCTAAGCATGAGCCGGTGCAGAGGGTGTCCAACAGGTACCAGTTCTGATCCTGGGGCAGCTGGCCACCAGAGGCATGCAGGAAGCACGTGTGCCCCAGCAGTTGCTCCCCGGAGCACAGGCACTCCAGTGCCACACGGAAGCGCCTGGCTGGTGGCTGCTCTGTGCTCTCCAGGCTGAAGGAGTGGCCGGGGGGTGGCCGCAGGATGACCAGCAGGCGGTAGACGCTGTTGCTCTCCTGAACGCTGCAGCATTCCGAGCAGGTGTCACAGCTGCACCCAGGGTCCGGGTGCAACTCTGGCATGAAGCTCCTGCGGGAAAGCACTCGGCAGACACCAAGAAGCTCGTCCACCAGCTCCTTCAGTACCTTCGTGCTGGGCAGGCCCTGCTGTAGAATCATGGAACAGTTGGGCTTGGCAGTGACCTTGAAAGGCCATCCAGCGTGAGCCCACAGCAATGAGCAGGGACATTCTCAACTAGACCAGGCTGCGAATGGCCCACTGCAGCCTTATCCTGGATGTGCCCATTGCTGATGGGGTGGGCACAGCCAAAGTGTTGCCACCACTGTCTGCACCCTTGAGTTTCTTGTTGAACTCACCGACCTTCTCCCTGCTCCCGACCTTCTCCTCACTGCCAGTGTTCTCACTGCTGCCACGCTTCTCCTTGCTGCCAACCTTCACCTGGCTACTAACCTTCTCGTCCTCCTTGTTGTTGACCTTCTCATAAGCCAAATTTCTCCCTGCTCACCTTCTCCTCGCTGCTGACAGCCTTCCTTCTCTTGGCTCCCCTCTGGTCCCTGCAGCTGGCAGAGCCGTGCTTCCTCCTCCTGACCAGACAGCAGCCCATACCCAGCAGGCCCAGAAGCAGGGTTGCTGCACTGGCCCAAAGCAGCCACTGCTGCTGCAGTGCCAGTGAGAGCAGGGCTTCCGTGGTGCCACTGCTGCCCTGCATCTCCTTCAGGAGCCGAGTCATCTCCCGATGGAGATATTCCTCATGCTCCAGCATTCGTTTTACTTCATCCTTGTCAATATTTAGATTCACTTTCAGCCCAGCATGGGTGGCTAACAGAGCCAGGATGAAGGTCAGCGTCGGAGACATGGCCTGCACGAAGAAAGGGGGCTCAGCACATCTGGCTGGAAAGGAGCAGGGGGCTGGAGGCACCTGGAATGTCCCCAGAGCCTCTTTGGGCACCTGCCACACTGAGAGCCCCAAGCCTCTCCTCCCCCAGCCCTGGGGACAGCACCCTGTCCGGAGGGTCCCAGCTCTCACTCTGCCTTTCAACTCATCTTTCCCAGCTCCCATTCAGCCCAGAATTCCCTGAGTGTGTGCACTCACTGGCTGCCAGAACCCAACTGCCTGCTGCTGCCCCTGAACACAGGTGACAGCGTGAACTGTTCTCTGCGATGTCACAGCCAGCAGAACCACAGCACTCAGCTGCCAAGCTGGCTGTGCCCTGCTCACAGCTCCTACTGTGACCCATGCCCTGGCATGTCACAGTCCCAGAGCCACTTCCCAGCCCACACGGCCCAGCCTTCATCCCCACTGCTGGCCTCAGCAGCTCCTGGGCATCCTCACCCTGAGTGCAAAGGCAGTCACAGGAGCCTTCCAGCCAGGGCACTCTGGATCCAGGCTGCAGACAGCCATACACTGAAAGGAACTTGGAGACTGGAGCTGGATCTTCCTGCACTGACCACCCAACTGCCATTGAGGTGAACCTAAACCTCACCTGCTGCAACTGGAGCACGTTTCCCCTTCTTGCCTGTGGGAGCCCAGGGCATAGCTCCGGCCTCTTTGGGGATCTCAAAACTCCCCTGGCAAGGGTCTCAAAGACTCCTGAGTGAGACCCTGGTGTCTCAGGCGCTGAATTCTAACCTCTGGGAGAAGTTGTCAGCACAAAGAGAATGGAAACAGGTCACCAAAATTAGTGAAGTGTAAATTAGATTGTTAGAACATAGATAAATAGACTTTTGGGAATGTTTATGATAAGGGACATGTGGCCAAAATGAAGAATTTAGGGAGTGGACACCTTTTCCTCCTTCTTCTCCATATCATCCATGTTGGGTGACACGTTGGCACTTTTAGATTGGATGGGGTCAGAGCTGGAACTTTTAACAAGATTGTATTGTATTGGAAAATTATTGTAAACATGTAGCACGTGATTTAGACTATATAAGATAAGCCCTGCTTTCACCAGGCGGATTCCACCATGGATGCCAGGCTGAGTAGACCGCTGCTGGCCAGGCAAAAAGTCCCTGAGATAAGAAATAATAAACAATCCTTGGAACAAGAGACAACTGTCTCAGGCAATCTCTCTTTGGCTGCTTCAGAGAGAACCAGGGTTTGAACCACTTCATGTCTCTCTGGGGTGATCTCGGGACAAAGGAGAAACCCCAGACTGGTATACTTGCCCATCCTGGAACATGGTTTGTGGGGGTTGGCTTTCTTCCTCCTTACTTACAGAATTTCTTCCCACATGTTGCTAGCAAACTACTGGTACTTAAGGAAAACAAAGGAGTTGACAAGGTGAGAGAGAGAATTGTAGCATCTGACTTCCCTTCCTTTTTCTTTGGGAGTTTCTCTCTGAGGGAGGAGATACTGGGAAATTTTGGGGGCATGATGGGTTGCAGGGAAAGGACGGGACTAGGGGCAGCTGCTGTCTCTCTCACTCTCTCGGGACTTTGAAGGAAGACCGTCAAACTACTGCTTGGCAAAAGGAATTCCACTACCACTGCAGGAACCCAAGCAGGAGCTGCCTTTCTTCTGCTGCAGCTCCAGCTACTGCTAAGGAGCCTCTGATACATCCTGTACACTGCCCTGGGATTTCTCCTCATTCCTGATGTTTCAGCTTGGTGCTCTGTGTGGTCCTGCTGGGGCACTGCCCAGAGGGGATTGTGGAGCAAAGCCTCTCCTCCGTCCTTTCCCATCTCGGCCCAGAAGGCTGTCACGGGGCCCCTGCAAAAATTTGTTATAAATTCCACAGTTTTTTGTTTGCCTTCTTCTACATATTAGTAAACAATGGTTATTCCTATCCTTGTATCTGAGACTCAGACCTCCTTAATTTTAAAATTATAATAGTCTGGGGAGAAGGAGGGGGTTAACATTGTCCACTCCAAGGGAGGCTCCTGCCTTCTTGTCCTGGTTTTGAAAGGACAGGTGTCTGCCAGTAAAGGCAGAAGTTTCCCTTTGAAATAGAGACTTTCCACTCCTCCCCAGTATTATAATTGTTTGAATTGAGGACTCTGAAGCAGAGATAAGGGGGTAGGAATAATAGCTCTTTTACTAATATATCTAACCATACAAGCAGAAACAAGAGCAGTTGTTAAAACTGCCAAGAAAACAGAACAGATACCTCGGCTCCAGTCCTTTCTTTAGCTGCAGGCACTCTCTCTGCCCTCGGTCCCGGTGCTGCAGACAGACCAAAGCCCGGCAGCTGCAGCGGGAGCACAGGCGGGAGGGGCGGCAGCGGCCACGCCGGTCTCGGCTGGGAACGGGCTGGAGAGGGCAGCTCCTCGCTCACCATGTGGGTTCTGGTGGTCAGCTGTGTCCACAGAGGCAGGAGATCTTGCAGGTCCTGCTCCTTGCCGCAAGCAGGACATTGCCGGCACCCAGTTGGCTTTGATGATGCCTTTGGACTCAGCAGTCCTGAGAGGTGTCAGGAGGGAAAGGCTGAGTTTGACCGTGTTTGGAGCTTGCCTGACTTCACGCTTGATATTGCACCAGGCAAAGACCTGGCCCACGCTTTTGTATAAGGAGCAGGCATCACACTTACCCTTGTGCAAGTGGTTCAAATGCCGTGTACCTCTGCGTTGGCTGGCCCAGACTCACAATGCTTCATTCTTATTTCTCCTTCAAGGATAATTCTGAACTAACCTACATCAACAATACATCTACTCTTTTCTAAACAATGCTCCATTAACGATGCTTTCTAGGCTCTATAGTCCTAACTAAAACCTAACTTAACCTAAGAAAATCTTCAAAGATGGAATATATTATCTGTGGGAGAGATCCTTAACAAACACAGGAGGATGGCGGAATCTCGGCCAAAACAGCATGCGTCCCCTTTCCACTCCTCTCAGCTGGCAGGGCACGTGTCCTCTCCTCTCTTCCTGCACTTGCTTGGCTGAGGTGATGAGAGCAGCCAGGCTGGAGGCAGGATGGCCGAAAGTCACAAATGGATGCTGCCCAGAGGAAAATCATAACAAGAAAGGAACCCTTGTCACTTGGCAAGACCACAGGCTCCAGCAGGATTGCTCTGGCTCCCGGGAAGATGCACAAAGAGGACCGAGGGCAGTATCGGCCCCTCGGCCTTCCTGTGCCGCCCCTGTCTCAGCCAGGCCCACGTGGCCCACCCTCCTCTCCATCCCTTCCTGCGGGGCTCCTCAGCTCGCAGGCCCTTTGGCCGCTTTGCTTTTTCTCACCTGCAGCAGTTCCTGGGCAGACCAGCGCCTGTCCTCGTTTGCCTGCAGGCAGCACCGCAGGAAGTCGCGCACAAAAACCGAGTGGTGCCTGGGGTTCTGAAGTTTTGGGGGCCCGTTCCTTTGTATCAGTTCAAACACCTACAAGAAATGGAAGAGGACACTGCAGCTGCTCCTTTCCTAGCCACAACAGCTCTCAGCCCTTTAGAAGCAGCCCCCTTTAGAAGCTGCACCTTACCCTCACAGGGGCCTCCCTCTGGTAAGGAGCTTCCCCTTCCACCATCTCCAGCCCCATGATCCCCAGCGACCAGATGTCCACTTTGGGGCCGTAGGCTTCTCTTCTGACCACTTCCGGAGCCATCCAGCTGGGAGTGCCCACCCTGGAGCTGCGCTTGCTGCGCTCGGGGCTCAGCTGAGCACAGAGGCCAAAGTCAGCTGAGGAGAAAAACAAAGCCTGTCAGGGGCAGCTCCCCCGGCCAAACCCCCAAAAGCATTGCCCACCCCATGCCTGACAAGGCCACCACACCGCACCGACTGCAAAAGCAGCCGTGCTCTGCTCCCACGGGGCCGGAGCCAGCCAAAGAAGGCATTGGCTGCCACAGGAACACCCTCACCTTGCACACACTGGTCCAGCAGCATTTCTGGGCAACTGGCAGTCACCCAAAAGCAGCCCCAGAGCACATGCTGGCAACGCTGCACCTGCCCAGGGATACCCACCCAACTTGACAGATCCGTCCAGCCCCACAAGAACGTTGTCGCTTTTGATGTCTCTGTGGATGACTTGGCGGGAATGGAGGAAATGCAATCCTTGCAGGCACTGAGAGAGAAAGGACAGAGGCAAGGGGAAAAGTTCAGCACCTGATTCCAACCTACAGAAAAGGAAAGGGCTCTACGAGACTGAGAGCTGTGTCATGGAGTTGAGAGGCAGGGCGCAACATCACGGTGAGAAAAGAGAAAGGGAAAGAGCGTGCTGCTTCAAGACTCTTTGAAGAGGTCTGTCTTCTTGGAAGGCATCTGAGATTCCTAAAGCCCTTCCTGGTTTTGGTAAAACTCACATGAATTTTGGCTAAGAGGTGTCATGGCAAAGATTTTCTTGAGAGCCTCGTGGCAGCAGAGGAGGAAGCAGCACATTAGACCTGTGTCTAGAATCCAATGCCATGTGAAACGCTCTCCTTTGAGGCTGAGGACATCTCCATTGCCCTGAATTTGAAAATTTGCCACCCACAAATCAGCTTAGAGGGGCAAGGAATGCAGGACAGTCACACAGGCTGCATTCAAAGGTTGAGAGGAAAAGCTGACAAGACAAAAGAAGTGAAACCAAGCGAGCGAGGGAGCATGAGCACCAGAAGACAAACAGTATGCAAGCATGCAAGGACAGAGCCCAGGGAGTGCAGGGACACCGGCAGGCAGCTCATTCCAGATGTTTCTTCTTCTTCTCCATGATGTGACAGAAGCTCCAAAAGAAAGCCGTGAGCAAGAAATCTCTGCTGTTCCTACCCACCAGCTGAAAAGGGCCATGCTGGGCAGACCAGGGCAAGCACAAGCGGCATCCCTCACCTCCCGACAGACAGCGCCGATCTGTCCTTCCTCCAGGTACACTGCCCTGAGCACATCAGACAACGTGCCACCGTCCATGAACTCCATGGCCAGCCAGAGTTGCCCATCCACCAGGTAGCTGCAAGAAGAAAAGCAGAGCATGGCGAGAGAGCAATGGCCACAGCTCGCTCACCCCAGGGCCTGAGCCAGGCTTTTGCACCTGCTCTCCAAGCTACGTGTGCCACAAGAGATTATTGCATGCTGAGTGCCACCTCCTGCCATGCCCTGGCGATGACTAGAGAAATCATCAACAGCTCCCTTTTCTGCCACGCACCAAAGGGCTGGCTCTCTTCTGCCTTGCCCTATCTAAAGGAACAGCGACATGACAACAGCCCAACCTGTCTAAGTAGCTGACAATATTGGCGTTCCTGTTGTCCCTCATGGCCAGGATTTCATTGACAGCCAGCTCCTCGGATCTCTTCTCATGAAGGCTCATGATCTTGATGGCCACCTAAAAGGACATTGGAAACCACTAACTTGAGCAGTCGCTCCGTGCGCGAGATCTCAGGCAGCACGGAGCGAGTGCTTGTGCAACGACGCAGCGAGCTGTGCCAAACTGCCCCGGTACGGGACAGCAGAGCTTAGGAGAAGCAGCACAGCCTGTCCCAAGTGCCTTCTGCACTCTGAGCCAAGACTGTGCTTCAGAGCAACAGCCTCTTCTGCAGACAGGGAACAGCCACCCAAAGCTCCAGGCTGAGCTCACAGCAGTGAAAGCGCTCCAGAGATTCAAAATCTGCCGGGGGTGTCGACACTTTACCTGCTGTCCTGTGCTGGCATCGAGGGCTTTATAAACAGCTCCAAATGCCCTAGGAAGAAAACAGCAGCAGAGAAAGCCCTTCAGTCTGTGGCAGTGAAAGCAAGCCCAGGCAGGAGACGTCCCCAGGCTGCCGGGCCTCTCTAGAAAGTGCCTGGCTGCAGCGTCTCTACAGCCCGTAGCTCGTCAGCCCACCAGGCTCTGCCATGCAGGGCAGGGTGTGCAAGAGCAAACCCAGCTCCAGCATGAAGACCAGGGGCTGCTGCAAATCTCCAAGGCACATGCCCAATTAGGTCTGTTCCAAACCTAAGGGCAACTGTACTCATGTGTGGGTGTGCATTCTTGCACATGTAAAAAAGTGAAGAAGAATCATAATCCAAAGACTGTGGTTGAGAGTCTGATAATTTTTGGGTGCCAAGGTGCTCTTCTAGGCCATAAAGCTGCAGAGGCAGGAGATCTTGAGGGTCCTGCTCCTTGCCGCAAGCAGGACATTGCCGGCACCCAGTTGGCTTTGAGGATGCCTTTGGACTGCCCTGACTCAGCAGTCCTGAGAGGTGTCAGGAGGGAAAGGCTGAGTTTTACCATGTTTGGAGCTTGCCTGACTTGACACTTGATATTGCACCAGGCAAAGACCTGGCCCACGCTTTTGTATAAGGAGCAGGCATCACACTTACCCTTGTCCAAGTGGTTCAAATGCCGTGTACCTTTGTCTTGGCTGGCCCAGACTCACAATGCTCCCTGAAAGACAAAAGCAGTGCAAGGCACTCATTGTCAAACACAGATGCCTCTCCACACATGGACCTAAGTGCAGCCCCACTGGGGCGAGCTCAAGCAGAAGCAATCCTCTCTGCTTTTGTCTTTGGCACGGAGAGCAGCCCGGGCAGAGCCAAGGCAGTCTCAGCTGCCCTCAGGGGCACCAGGAGCAGCCCCAGCGCTCTGTCGCTGCCTCAGAGCACAGGCACAGGCTCTGCAGGGAGTCCCAAGTGCCTGTGAGACACTGAACCGAGGAGGAGCTTCTGCCACGGCCAACAGCGAGACACGCAGACAACACAGTGCTCTGGCACACAAGAAATACACCAGACGTACTCAGGGTCTTCGGGCTCTGCTCCTCTCTCCTCTGGGGCTGCCGGGCTGGGCTGCTGGGCCAAGCGCTGGCAGCCGCAGGCGCTGCTGCTCCGGCGGCACGCTGAAGTGCAGAGTGTGTGTGGAGCTGGAGAGGAAAGGATTGCCCGTCAGAAGGGTGGCTGAGCACAGGGCAAAGGCAAGGCCTTAGGGAGGTGCTGTCAGCCACCGCCTGGCCACTTTGGCTGGGGGCTTTTGGATGTCCCCTACTCAGAGGCAAAGGGAAAACCCCATAGGCTACTTGGATACAGGAGCTCAGGAATTGACTCTTACATGCAACATTTTATCAGCTTTTCTGCAAGAGGCCTGCCACAAGCTATTGAGGCATTTGCAAAGATCCAGAAGGAGATCAGAGCTCGGCCCCAGAGCAGCATTGTTGCTTTTCTACTTCCTTGTTCACCTGAACAACTAAGATAGCCCGCAGCTGGCATGCAGGTGTCTAAGAAGACACCCCAGAGCAAGCGCCTTTTCAGATCTGTTGCACTCATTTCCCCTCTGCATCTCAGGCTTGAAGGAGTGGCCCTTCAGAGCTGCATCCCAGCCCTTCCCAGACCCACGGCTCTTTACAATGCTAAGTTGCCTAGGATTCTCCTCATCAAGCTCTGCGGTCACCCTGTGCAAGTGCAGGGCAGTCTATGTTGCTCCTGCAGCTAATTAGCCCATGCAGAGGGCCAGGGTCCTTTCCAGGGGCCAGTGTCTCCTGAGTATCCTGCAAGGCTGTGGTCTGCGCCTTTGGAACGCTCTGCCTGCTGAGCACAGGCAGCCTGCACAGACACGGGGCACCAAGGGGCTCACTTCTACACTGGCCCTAATTTAATGCTGCCCGCTGTCTGATGCCAAGAGACGTTCTTGGGCCCTCCCAGCATCCCAGCAAAGAGCTGCTTCCATGTCCAAATTCAGAAGCTATCAGCCAGGGGTGCCTGGCTTGGCTGAAGCAGCACTAGGCCATGGCAGACACAGAGCCCTCAGCACCCTCAGCCACCAGCACCAAGGGCTGACTCATCCAAAACCTGAAGCTTGGCTCTGCACCAAAGGCACTGGCAACCACAGGTGCCACTCACTGGCTCTGCATGTTGTGGCTGTGCAGGGGCAGCAGCTGGCGTCTTGATGTTGTTTTGCTCCTCTTTTGCCTCTTCCTCAGCAGGAGAGGGAGCCTGAGGAGATGCGGAGCCTGCTGGTGAGCCCTGCAGACAGAGAGCAGTGAGAGACACAGGGAACATCTTCTCCTTGACGAGCTGATTTCTGTTGAGCTGCATATACAGTCAGAAGAGGGAAATCACAGAGTTTGGCACAAGTAGGTTGCAGAGTTATGAAACTCCTACGAAGATGGGTGAATTAGCTGGGACTCCATCTTGCTGTGCATTTCAGCTGCCAGACTTGGCTTTCATCTCTTGAAAGGCTTTTCATTGGAAAATGAGGAAAGAGGCAGTGCTCCCTTTGCTACTGCTGAGGCCAAGAGCCTCTTGGGCTTTTTATCAGCCTCACAGGCTGGCATTCTACTCTCTCTTGCAACAGGCCAAGCTCACAGCTTGCCCCACTATTCTTACACGCCAGCAAAGTCACAAGTTCCTTCGCCACTCACCAAAGGAGCGTCTTTTCTCCATGCGCGTGTCAGGTGACCTGCAGAGAGCAAAGGAAAAGGAGCCAGATGCCCTTAGAAACGTGCCTGTCTTGTGGAGTAGCACAGAACCATCTAGTCCCAACAGAGAGCATTTCCCCTTTCCCAACATGCCTCCAGGACCAACCGTTCTTTCCCACGGCAATGCAGAGAACAACAAGGACAGTGCCCTAGGCTCTGTCTACATTTGGGCCTCTTGTGCCACAAGAGAAATAGAAACATGGTCATGGAATTGCCTGCTGCTTTTTAACAAGCCAGAGTTTCTGTTCTGCCCAACAGCTCAAGCAATGTTTTCCTCTTCTCTTTGCTGCGTTTTACGTACTTCCTCACAAATTGCATGCAGTAATGCCCATCAATTTTCTGAAGACCGTAGCCAAGGAAAGCTTCCCCCATGGGACCTCTTCCCTTTGGCAGCACTCTGCTAAAAACCCCTGGGAAGCCTTCCTGGGTTCAGCAGCATACCCTAACTGGTTTGGAGTTTGTGCTGCATCGCCAAGGGAATCAGTGTCTTGGCACACCATAAAGGGTCAAGTCAGACGGCCAAGGCCCCTAAATGGCAGAATGTGCAGCCAAAGATGCTTTCCCTCACTCCCGGAGAGAAGCGCAGAATGTTTAGAAGTGTTTCTGAGGATCCCTCCTTAGAGTCTGCATTTTGCAGGTGCTCTAGGTTGAAGCAGCAAGCTGAAGGAATGACAGACTCCACTGCCACACACTGTCCCGTGCAGGGAACGCAACCTGCTGCAGGTTACATTGCAAATACTCTCCACCCAGCGCCTGGTACAGACACCCCCTTTGGAACTGACCCTGTTGGCAACAGATTTCCCATAGTGGGGGCAGCTGAATGGTCATTTTTCTCCCAAATCAACTCGCTCACTCCTCGGGCATAAAGAGCAGAGTGAAGCACAGGCCAGGTGATGTCACCCCCAGGATAAACCTTCACTTACGCGTCAGCTGCACCAGGTAGTAGCCGGTGTAGACAACAGAAAAAACGGTGCAAACCGTGGCACAGACTTTCCTGATCATTTTGGCAGTCCTCTGCAGGTTTGCACACTGAATGCCACCCAAGGGAAGAATCAAGACTCCTCTCGGGGTGCAGACCGTCTGCTGAGAAATCCTCGATCACAAGGATCCTCCCGCAGCCAGCGAGCGCAAGAGCCGCTCTGGACAGCGAGGCCTTGCGCGCTCCGGGACGGCGCTGTGCTGACAGCGCTGTGACGTGGCACCGCTGCTGTGACCTCACAAGAGCAGCTGCTCTGCCTTGGTTGCCGTACTTGTGCCCAGCAACCCCATCTCCTGTACAGCTGATACAAAGGAAAAGCCTGGCAGTTTCTCCTCAGCCATAAAGCACCGGCAAAAATGCTCACGCTCCGTGAGCCAGCACATGAGACATCCCAGGCAAACTCAGAAAATGCAGTGGACCAGCTGGTGCCCAAGCAATGCAAGCAAACATGACTTTTGGTCTCCAAGGCTTTGATGAAAAGCAAGTGTGCTTCTACCTTCTTGCATGTCACTTGCTTCTCAAAAGCCAAACTTCTCCAATGACATTCAGGGGACAAAAGAAGCAAGAGAAATAAATTTCCAGGGATATTGCGGTGTGCACATGGGTGCGTGTTCACCTTTGCTTTGACTCAGTTTGGAGCCTCCTGACCTCCCTTTGGGTCAGGGAGATGTTGGCTTACCTCCTGATGCAAAGCTCTTCTCGTCCTGCTTGCTGTTCCTCTGACAACTTCAAGCGTCAGAACATCCAGAAGAGCCGTGCGCTGATTCTTGGGCTGCCACAGTTTTGTTGTGTTGCAGCTCTGGCTGCAGCCTGCGGCCCACGGCTCTGCAACGGCCTGCAGATGTGGAGCCCAAAGAAGGACCCTTTGCAACAGTCCAAAGCCACACTGTCACAGGTGTTTGCCCAGGCTCCATGCTCCATGGAAGATTCCCTGCAGGCATTTGCATAGCCAAATGCCAGTAGAAATGACATGTACTCACTCTCTTCTCTTGCAGAATGCCAAGTTAAATCGGGGAGCCAGCTTGAGAGAGAAAGAAAATATTGGGTGCCTGGAGGGATCAAGTGCATGCAGCTCCTCTGGAAATCAACTCTGCTCACCCATGGAAAAATGGTCCCAGGCTTAGCTCACTTTGCTGGTGACTCAACCCACAGAGATCCTTATGTGTTGGGTGTGAGGTGAGGGTCCGTAGTGACGCGGAGTCCCCAGGCAGATGCAAAAGAGAGCCACTTGAATGTAGAAGTCTGGCCTTTGGAAACAGTCAGGCTTTCTTCAGTTCCATACTTTTGGATGTTAATAAATATAGTTGAACCAATCACTATACACTACCGTATAAGCACAGAATATATACAAAGTTCTACAACTTGTATTTCCACCTTGAATTCAGCTGAGTCTCTTTTCCCCAGTCCTTTCCTCCTTAGCTAAAGTAGCCAACATGAGCCATGATTTGACCAGGCTTTCCCTATATAAGATTGTCAGAGAATTCACAGATTGACTAGGTTGGAAGAGATCTTCAAGATCATCGAGTCCAACCCATGCTCGATCTCCTCTGGCACCGAGTGCCACATGCAGTCTTGTTCTAAACACATCCAGGTATGGTGACTCCAGCACCTCCTGGAACCGGCCCATCCCGTACTTTAGCACTCTTTCAGTTAAAAAGTTTTTCCTGGTATCTAACCTAATTTTCCCTTGATGCAGCTGCATATTGTATCCTCTCATTCTGTCTTTTGCTACCTGATGAAAAGGACCAATCCTCATCTGACCACAACCATCTTTCAGGAAATTGTAGGGAGTGATAAGGTCACCTCTGAGTCTCCTTTTTCCAAGCTGAACAACCCCAGCTCCCTCAGCCATTCCATAGAGGATTTGTGTTCCAAGCCCCTCACCAGCCTTGTTTCCTCCTCTGGACGTGCTCAAGTGTCTCAACGTTCTCCCTGAACTGAGGGTTCAGAACTAGACTCAGCACTCAAGGTGTGGCCTCATCAGTGCCAAGTACAGGGAAAGAATGACCTCCCTGCTCCTGCTGGCCACACTATTCCTGAGACAGGCCAGGGACCATCAGCCTTCTTGGCCACCAGGGCACACTGCTGGCTCATGTTCAGCCAGCTGTCCATCAGTACCTCCCTGCCTGTGCAGCCACACCATCCCCAGCCTGTAGCACTGCATGGGGTTGTGGCAAAAATATCTGTTGAATGTAAAATCCTCTTATTGAGGATGTATCAGATATTAAACTAATAAGAATCTCAATTCTCTTCAGTTTTTGTAATTATTTCAAAGGCTTTTTCTTCTACTTTGAAGAAACACTTAGGATTGTGTCAGTAGAATGATGCTAAAAAGGGGCTGATGCAGCAGCAAAAAAGCTTCAGGCACATAATGAGCTTCAGAGTATAATGCATTCAAACATAACTACAGATAAACTGAGACATGCTTCAGATGCTGCATAACAACACGACACTTTATAATTTATAGAGTTTATCTCTCAGTTCATACTTGCTTTTTAGATTTTGCCAGATAGTTTTGCAAAGATAAGTTAAAAATGCGGCAAAGAATGGCACGGTCAAGTCCTAAGCAAGTGACAAACAGCACCTACATCTGCACATCACAAAAGGAATTTGTTCTAATGGATTCATTACAGATTATTTGCTGCTTTTAAGTAGGGGATTTACTTCTGGGTTTTACAATGAAAAATCAGGCAGCTGGGAAATCTCTCTGCTGCTTTCTTTTCCCAGTCTTCCAAAAGAGAGAACAGTATGTACGTGAAACCCTTCCCTAACAATAAAAGTTCTGATAACAGTGAGCAGGTGCATCAGAAAGAGGGAGGACAAGAAATTAGTTAGTATCAAATGTCAAGTATTCAAACATTTCGTTTTTAAATTCAAAAATGGTGTGATGAAATTGTTGTAGGATAAGGAAGGAAGTAAAGGATAATGCACAACCAATGATTACAGAGGCCAGCTTGTGCTGAAATACACTGAGAAAAAACTCCTTTAAGAATGAGAGCAATCTAAGGCACATGAAGGAATCAAAAACTGTTTAAGGGAACCTTCCAGTGCATTTCTATTCCATTCAGTGTATATTCCATTTTTCCTTCTAAGCCTGAATTTGTACTGCCCCCATCAGGAAATCCTTTTTTTTTTTTTTTTTTTTTTTTTAATTACTATTTTCTACCCTGGCTGATGAGACTGTAAAAGTTATTTGCAATGCTTAAATCTTTCCATGCTTTCTTCTTCAGATTCCATATATGATTCTGTATTTGACAGAGATTGCCTAGTATTTTGAAGCTCAGCCTCAGCACAATTTACATGTGTGGTTTACAGGGAGGGAAATATAATTTCTTCTTCTGCAGTGCATTAGAATGATGTAAAAGTTTCCACACACTTTATCTTTAAATTGTGATTACTTTCCAGTTTTTTAAAACACGGAACAGTCTCCTAATATAAGGCTTGTGAAGCATTTGCACCCTTCAGCAAATCTTCCATACTCTATCTGCTATCAGCTTTCAATCTTTCAACTATGTTCAGACTCCTAGAAAATTCAGTGACACTCTGCTGTAGCTATTCAAAGCAGCTAATTCTTGTTTTCCTGTGCTTTTCCTTTCAAATTTTATCACGAAGCATTTTCAGGAAGTATCATCCAAAGGATCACAATGGACCTGGCAAGCTCTTCATGAAAAGCTCCTAAATAATCTCGTCATGGAATATACAGCAAACTCAGTAACAACTATTGCCATGATATCTTGCTCCAATAACACAATCATTTCCAGACTCTATTTTCTGCTGGAAGGGCAAGTTGTCTCTACAATCAAAGTCATAATATCATTTTGTGCATGGGCTTGGGGGCAAAGAGACTAGACAGTGAAGTTCACAGAGCCCTGCTTTTTCTGCATTTTCATTAGCCAGACTTGAACTGATCTAAACTGGAAATGTACTGAGCCAGACTGTGTTTTAAACTTTTTTTTTTAATTTATTCTTAGTAAATTGAAACACTGATAGAACCTTTAGGAGGTAAAGGAACAGCGTGGTACAGGAAAACAGAATTATACTAAGGCAAGAGAATGCCTCAAATCAGAGAGTAAAAAGCTTCTTCCTGGACCTGTACTTGCTTTCCAGCAGATGGAGCAGGTGTAGGAGGGAGAACTAGGAAGAAGAAAGAACGAAGAACTGTGAGCCAGAAGTGTGAAAGGACTTTTAATTGTCCTGACCAAACTTTGAAATGAAACTGTTTTCTTTTCCAAGGTCTCCATGTCACTCCTATATGCCAATCACCTTAGAATAGGAAAATCGTCTGATGGCCAGAGGTCTCTTAGCAGCAAGGATGAAAACTTCCTTGGGAATTTTAACCCCAGGTTTCACATCATAGAAACACAGGATAGTTTGGTTAGGAATGGATCTTAATGCTATGGTCAGGGACACTAGATCACTGAGAAAACCCAAGAGGAGTAAATTTTAGATTCTGCCAACATTATGGATGAAGAGGACAGGAAAGCCTGCAGATATTTCCTACCTCACCTCACTACAGATAATCTAGATATGAGGTAAACTAGGTGATTCAGAGGAAAAATGAGCCTAGCAACACATTGGGTGAGTTTGTGTGGTTTCTGTCCTCTTTTACACAATGGTAAATAATATTTACATTGGCAGGCAAGTCAGGTCAGCGAGTGATGGCGCTGACCTGTCAGATAAACAGAAAAAGATCTTTTGTGGGAGTCCAGGGTGTTCCCCTGGCTTCCCTGGATGCCTCGAGATCCCCCCTGCCAGGGGTCTCAGAGGCCCTGGCAAGGAGCACAGGGGTCCTGGGGACTGCATTTAAGTGCCTGGAAAAATCTACCAACATTACTTGAAGAATTACAAATAGCGAAAAAATATTAGAGTATAAATTAGATAAATTCCAAAAAAATGCAAAAGTGCATTTTTAGAAATATTTCTATTAGGGGGTTTGAAGCTAATATGGAGGATTTTAAGTGTGGTATGTTTTTTCTTTCTTCTTATTTATGCCATCCATGCTAAGTGCCAGGTTGGCATTACTGGATTGGTCTGGGACAGAATTGGACAGTGTAATAAAATTGTCATGTACTGGAAAGTAATTATAAATATTAGGTACGTAATTTATAGTGTAAAATGTAAGTCCTGCCCCAGGGGCAGGCAGTGTGCCTCGGATCTCAAGCTGGACAGACTGCTGTTAGCTAGAGAAAGAGTTTCTTAGATAAGAAACAAGAAACAACCTTGAAAACCTCAGAAAACAGCCTCCTGAATTTTCTTTGGTGACCAGCTGGGAAAGCGTGAACTTTAAACCACCTATACCTCCTGCTGTGAGGATCTCAGGCTCAGGAGACCTCAGAGACAGTGACAATCCTCCATGTAAAGTTGTTAAAAGTTCTGTTAAAGAAAAAGCTTGGAAGCTAAGTCAGGAAGGCCTGGCATCACCCATCATGTTACTGATGCTGCAGAGCACAGCAGTTGAGCCCCAAAGCAGAGCAGCAGATAAAAACAAAGTTGATCCTGGAAGACACAGAGTCATGACCCTCAGTTGCTGTGTGCTGAAAGACGTGTGGGATGACTGATTTATCCTTCAAACACAGCAAGGACTGGTAAGAACTGGGAAAAGAACAGAGATTCTTCCTCAGAGCATGAAAGGGATATAAGACAGCCTGAGCAAAATCACCATTCCCTGTTTTCTTATGATGTTCTCTTTGTTCCATCTCCTAGGTCCATAATTTTGCACTCTGCTTTCCTAAAAACCACTTCATTTGAACCATATCTTTATTAATAAGTTATGACATCATCATTTACTATTTCACAAGTTGGCTATTACACCCACTGATCTGGTCAACCACAATTGTAAATTCCAATAAAGCTGTTTTTATGCAGTAATTCAGATTTAAATAATTGCCCCACATAGACCTTTTTCTGAGATGTGAAACATATGTTACACTATTACTATATTTTAATATCATGCAACACTAAGTTATATATAGTATAAAAATAGATAATACTGTTTCTGAAAGTGGGTCCTCTTCACAAATAGCACCATCAATTTGATGAGACATCCAGGCCTTTACTGGAGAATTCCATCATATCAATTTTCTGCAGCCCTACTTCAGGTGTGCCACATCCACATGCTATTTATGGACACTCTAGTTTTCTTCTATCTCCATGAAATTGTTTAGTGGTCAGGATTATGTTCAAGTTTTAAATACTCACCACTAAGAATGTTTATAGTCTTTCACATGAAGGAGTTGGAAAATACTTCAGCGTGGTTTCTAAAAATCAATTGATTATGATGTCCATATTATTATTTTTCCTTAAGTAACCTTCTTGGTTCTCCAACATCTTATGCTGCGCTTACTCTAATATCTTGACACTATTCCTTAGAGCTTAGAATTCATATTGACCATGGTCTGCTGTCTTTCTCAAAAGACCTCTGGTGTCGCTCTTAAAACAGTTTAGTGTCTTTTCATAGGTATTTTCATAAAGCATTATATGCTTTAAAGAAAAAGAGCTATTTTGTAAGAGTAGTAGAAATTATATGATTGACTTCAGATCATGTCTGGATTTCTGCTCTAAGTCTGGAAATGTTGTTATTGGTTACACTTAGTTACACATCCTGCTTTGCATTCACTACAAGTTTGGATCATGAGAATATGATTCAAATAGGCCAAGACATATTTATCCAGTGAAATGAAAGTAAACTACTGAAGGACTGTTTAATAGATTTTCCTGAAGTGCCTGGATCTTTTTTCAATCACAATTAACAAGCTCCACTGCAATTGCAGGGTAAACATTTATGTGGACTGAGGTTCTTTTATTTATTAAAACTGCTCAATACGGGAAACTGATACATGTATTTTTTAGGAGAGCCAATTGGGATGTTGGTCTACAAATCAGGCACTGCTGTCTAGTATCTATGTAATTTTACACTAAGGAGGTTATGTCACCCCTAATCAGAAATGGAGAGAGTGGGCACTGTTCTTTAGCTTCAGTGTCCTTGGCTGCAGCTGCACTTTGCAAAGTCTGTCTGTGTAGCCACTGTGCACAGACAGTAAGTTTGTTCATACAAACAAACAGTGATCAGGGTCTGGTCAGCACAGAAAGCAGAGCTAGGGAATATAGTGAGGTCTGCAGACTTGACATGGAAAGCCAAAGAATTCAGCTTTGCTCTTTAAACCCAAAGAGGAAACCACTTAGTTCACTAGCAAAATCCACTTCAAAAGGTAATGAAAGTGACAGATAGGTCAGACTTGTGATCAATTTTCAGAGCACAGCATGCAAGAAATCATTATTTTAAATAACTGTACTTAAAACAAAATTAAAATAATTGATTAAGTAATAAAACTCTGACATTTAGGAACAAAAATCTGTAATACATTATCATACAAGAGTTTGGATCAAACTGTCTTTGACACAGGGAAGCGGGAAGTACGTTAGTAATGCTCAACAGCTCTTAGTTACTTTGTAAGAAGCAGAATTTTTCAGCTAGGGTCTTAATACATGAAGTACAATGCAAATTTTTTTTCCAACTCGTGTCTTCAAGCATTAAGTTACGTATGTAACTTACGTATGTAAGTTAAGGTATGTAAAAACCCAAAAATAATTTGTACTTTTCTTGTATGAGACTGAAATTTCTTTTTTCTAACTGGTGTAACCAGGAAAAGTGCAAAGTCAATCTCAGCTAATTAACAGCTAATAAAACAGAAACTAAACTGGAGTTTCCCAAAACAACATGACTAAAAAGAGAATCTTTAAGTGGTTACAGAATTACTGAAGCTGTGTCTGGTGTAGGCTGGCTTCACTTAAAACTGAATGGAAATGACTTCTAATTAAATATGAACACCACCAACCCTTTCAACCTGTGTAATAATAGCTTTTCATTTAAAACTCATTTATTTTGAATGATCTTGTCACACCTACTGAAAGTAATTCAAACAGTTTCAGCATTGGTGGGAAGAAGCCTACGCAAACTCTTCTTCTTCTGACATTGTCGTACAGATGAGAAAATATTTGCTGTGGTGTTAGGGGTTGAGTGTTTTTCTATTACTGTGTCAATTTAAAGAATTTCTCTCATGATCTTCCTGTGATACATATAAATATGTACCTTATTGTAATTCATGTTTTGTATAAATTAAGTCTGCATAATAAAAATAAACGAACCATAAGTAAAGGCAGTGATTGCCTCAGAACTAGGTAAATTAACATATCTACAGGCCGGACTACTACCGATAAGCACCTATCTCCTCAGGAAGCCTAGAAACTCAGAGGGGAGCAGCATTTCCCGAAAATCCCATCACCTCCTCCAGGACTGCATTCCCTGACTCCGGTTAAGATGAAATCAATCACCTAAAAGCAATACACAACGGACACAAAATCTCGTCAAGAAGCAGGAAGGACTTTGTCTTGTGTGGACACCAGAGCTGAATTTGAAAGAAACAAAGGACTGTCCCGCTCCAGGCTATGAAAAACAGTATAAAAAGGAGGCCAACCGAGACGGCGGTGTGAACACCAGGGGAACCCAGTGCGATAGAGGCTGGGTAGCATCGTGTGTTCACCCAACTCCGAACCCGGGCTCGGGGTTGTTTTTTCCTGTTGTGGTTTTCCAGGAAAGTATTTTTGGTCACGAAAATAAAATTTGCCAATTAAACCTTTTAATTCTGGTTGATTAGTTTTTTACAATTAACAGTGCCAATGGATCCGGCTAGGTTACACCCAGCATCTCTGATGACTCTAGACAAAATGGGTAGGTGGCAGCGGCTTCTGGAGGGGTTACTTGTGTTTCCGGAGGGGACTCGTGTTTCAGGGAGCTCGGAGGAGGACGCCCCGTCTGCAGCCACGCGGCCGAACGCAGGAGAGCCAGACGGTCTGTGATCACCTGCCCTGCATCTGCCCCGTTCCAGCCTCCTGCCTCTGCGGACACAGCTGACCACCAGAACCCACATGGTGAGCGAGGAGCTGCCCTCTCCAGCCCGTTCCCAGCCGAGACCGGCGTGGCCGCTGCCGCCCCTCCCGCCTGTGCTCCCGCTGCAGCTGCCGGGCTTTGGTCTGTCTGCAGCACCGGGACCGAGGGCAGAGAGAGTGCCTGCAGATAAAGAAAGGACTGGAGCCGAGGTATCTGTTCTGTTTTCTTGGCAGTTTTACCAACTGCTCTTGTTTCTGCTTGTATGGTTAGATATATTAGTAAAAGAGCTGTTATTCCTACCCCCTTATCTCTGCTTCAGAGTCCTCAATTCAAACAATTATAATACTTGGGGGAGTGGAATTAAAGTCTCTATTTCAAAGGTAAACTTCTGCCTTTATCGGCAGACACCAGTCCTTCAAACCAGGACAGCCTATTGATAGGTTTTCATTTTCATTCAATCATATCAAAGAACTGAAAAGTTACATTCAGTGCTCTAGCACTAGTATGAGTGTATCAAAAGGCTAGGTGTTCCCTACAGTAATTAATGAGCATACACTCATTTGTTTTCAGTCATTTCAAATCCTGAATATACAATCTTCAATATAAAGCATTTTTGGACAAAACTGTGTTCTTCAGTCTGGGCTTTAGAGCTTCCATGCAAGAATTTGGGCACACACTGGATAAAAAATTGGAGTTAGTTTGTTTAAAAATTCCATCTATTTAAAGTTACAACTTCCTCACTTTTGATTTCATCCTAACTTCATTTTAATATGAACTTGCAGATTGTCTCAGCAGAACGTGTGAGCACAATGAAATCTTCCTTCCCATAACCTGTATGTGCATCTCCAACTGAAGTTAATGGAAGTTCTCTGGGAAAATCAAGGTAAGGAAAGAGCTGATGTGTAACAGCATGTTGTGATTAAAATCTTGCATATAGCAGAAATGCGTGAGGTTTGCTATGCTTCTAAGTGGCCTGAATTAATAATGCCTCCAGTATTTAAAGCCTTAACTTTATACTGACTATTTGAAGCCAGCTACTTGGTGCACGCTTTTATTGAATTGACGACACATTGCTAGGCAAGAGCTACCCTGCACTGCTGAGGTGACACCTCGAGTGCTGTGTCCACTTCTCGTCCCCTAGCGAGAGGAATTGAGGGGCTGGAGCATGTCCAGAAAAGGGAACGGAGCTTGGCAAGGTTGTCAAGCCACCAGGGGTACCTGAGGGAGCTGGTCACAGGCTGGACTCAAAAAGCTGACTCAATAAGCATGACATTAGTGGATGGTGTTCCGCAGTCCAGGACCAGCATTTCTTCCTATTATAAATGAGAAAAAAAGTCTCGATATCCAGCAAAATTGAGATTGCTTTATTTTATTTTATTTTATTTTATATTTGGATTCACATTTTCAGATGGTTGAGTAGTCAGAGGCAAGGTTCTTGCCCAAAGGATATTTCTTTTACAATCTATCTAAACTGCTGAGGCACTGACTGTCTCCTGAATAACCAAACTCATTAAAAGTTAATTTTTGGATATTCCCTCTTATCGTGTGAAGGTGCACAATGGTTCCTCAGAACAGAACAGATTATGAGTGTCAAAGTCAGCCTTGAAAATGTTTAAGCAAGAATATTGTCAACTCACCCTTTTTTTAGATATTAAAGAAGTTTCGTTCCTCAAATGGTTGAGTTCTATGGTGTTTCACATAACTGTTGTTGTGTTCAAATGTTCACCATGGCACACCAAATTCAAGAATTTGATAGGGAGTGTTACTGGATATCGGACCTCTAAGTAAGTTGAGAGCATGATTAAAATCTCTTTCTTGAGAAAATGTCATGAGCAGAGCTGACTTTTTCCACCTAAAACTTGGGGCTTGTGCATGCAGAATGCAAAGATTCTATCTATGGAGTGGTTGTGCAGGAGTACCTTGTTTTCACCAGTGATTATGTAGGACTGGAGGTTTTTCAATTTTTTTGCCAGCATTCATGGCAAGTGACTGTACTGAGCTGGGACGCTGTTGCAGCAAAGATGAGAATAGCAGAAGCCGTGAGAGTGAAATGGAAGGGGCACAGGGAGGGGACAATAGATTTCTCAGTTGAATTAGACAAATAGAGGGTAACAGTGGCAGAACTTGTAGCTATGTCTGTGTTCATGCATTGAAAAGTAATGCAGCACATCTGCTTTCCAAGTGATAACTTTGTAGATCTTTGGGCAGATGTGTCAGCATGCAGAGCCTGGTACATAAGCCATCTACACTAGTCCTTTCCAATATAAATCTGCATTAAAAGCACTAAATTTCCCAATAGACAACTGTGCAGATGTTTGGCTCTGCTGATGACATCCGCCAAACAACAGATGACAGTGAACATTTCAAGAATCTAACCTGTTCAAGATTCTGTTTATCTGAAGAAAATTCATGACTGTTTTTCTTTTGAGCTTACTCACATCCTGTTCATATGGGTTCAAGACACCTGTGCTGGTAAAAGGAATGGAAAAAAAAAATCTGTATTTTGTATGCATAGTTAAAAAAAAGAAGAATTTCTTGTTTTGATAATTGAATCTGATCTCCCCCAGTGAAAGACACTCAAAATACATATTCTGTCTCAGACTTGTGGGGCAGACATCCGTAATCCTTTTTAACAGCTAATTCAGTAGCAGTGTACGGGATTTCTTCTGTGGTTATATGTGGGTCATAATCCTCATCATTGATGTAATTGTATCCTGTTTTAATCACAGGTCTTAAGCTAGGGCAGCAGTGTTCCCCAGAATTTTTCATTAGAGTTAGTTCTTTTTAGCGGTATATGTGAATAATGGGAGCAGTTTCCTTCTCCTCTGTTTCTTTTGGTGAGTCAGTATGCTTTGAATTTTTGGCATGTTCCTCTCTTAGGGCAGCTCATAACAAATGGTTGCCATTCCTTTCTTCATGTAATTGTTTTTGCAAAATTTCAGCTAGGTTTTGTAAAGGGTCTATAATTGTTCTTTCCTCACTTCTTTGCTTAAAGCGAGTTTCTATAGCTGCTGTAAGACAAGCTCCCAAAACTGACCAGAGTATTGTTTTATTTTTGCCTAGTTTGAATTTTGTTTCACGTTGCAAAGAACATATTCTATCAATCAGATTTTCTTAATTAAACCAGTTACTGTGTGCCCACTCTTCCCCTGGCATTATATTTAGCTAATAGAGCATAAAATGCAGCTTTATCTGTTGCACTATGATTTTCAATCATTTTAGAAAAGGATAAACAAAAAGCACAATGGGGAGGTAGGCCTTAAGTTACACACACACAGAGCTTTCGCTGTGTTTCCCTTCACTTCCCTGTGTGAGTGAAGAGACCAAAGCTGCTTGGGAAGTACTACCTTCAGTATAAATCTCTGGCTGTCTATTCAATACACCAAGCAATCAAAATTCACACAAATAACAAAAACAAAAGAGTTCCACCTTTTTACACCAAGAGTTCCCTTGCGAATTTCTGAAGGCAGAGCCCTCAAAAGGAGTGTGGGTAAGCTTTTCACCAAGGCATGCATAGTTTGCAGGAAATCTGAAATTGCTCTCTTTGCTTTCTAGGCAAGCTCAGCCCTTTCCAGGTGGCCAGCTAGATGTGGCTGGAGCAAAACATCCTTCCCCTATTACACACTACACGTAACCTTGCATCCCCTTCTGTCTGTCAGAAATCCTGTCTGTGACACCAATTTAAATGTCACCATCGGCCAACACAGGTGGGGGTCGTGATGGTTCCTTTGATCTTGAGGAGCAAAAGACACACAGCAAGAGATTCAGTTCACAGCAATACACTTTTATTGGGTGTTAACAACAGAGTTATGTGATGGAGGGGACAGAGGGAGAGATAAGCAAAGTAAAGAGAGAGAGAAAGAGGGGGTGGGGAATAGCTACCAACAGATGGGATGATGTCCTTGTGGTATTCCGCCAATAGACATGTCTTCAGTCCTCAGGGAGATCTTGAAAGTCCCTTCAGAAAGTCACTTTTTATAGTCCTTTTCCAAAGCAAGTGTCCTCTGGCCAAAAGGTGGGGAGATTGATGTACTATTGTGAGGAGACTGTGGCTCCAAGAAGCAGGTGTGCACAGGGCTCCTAGCTAGCGGCTGTTGGAAAGCAGTGTAGCCAGCGGCACGGCAAGCACACCTGCAAACAGCCACCGGGCAAGCATCCACCTCAGCCAGGCCAGAACTCCTGTCCAGAGCAAGTGGGGTCCCCGGGGTCTTAGTTTCTGTTCTTGCGACAGTCGTGAGGCAAATGAGGGAAACTTCAGACCATCTCTTACAACCCAAAAAGCACAAACAATGGCAAAGGGAAGGGGGAAAGCCAGGGCGTTTAGACATCATAACCTGAAGCTGTAATTGGACAATTAACCCTGACATCAAGTCAAAACTTACAAAAGTGTAAAAACTTGTGACTGGGATCCATCTCGGATTCATCCTGCATGTAGCCCTGGCCAGAGTCTTGTGCTGCCCAAGGTGGATCCTTTAAAGGCCTTTAAATAAATACCTATTTTGTCCATTTAACTTTGTCTGCTCTCTGTTGCAGATCAGCCTTTCATCATCTGGATGCCAGGCACTCACCAAAGCCACTCTGTCCCTTTCCACTCACACGGGAAAGAACATACAGTGCCCTTGAGTTATGGACAGAGACCACTCCCTAAAGAGAATCATGGGTAAAACAGGCTCAGCTTGGGGATAGTAATTGAATTTATTGCCTATAAAATCAGAGCAGGAAAATGAGAAATAAAAGCAGATCTTAAAAAGCCTGCCTTTTTAATTGTTCTACCTTGTATTTTTCCTTGCATTCAAAACGCTCTGGAAAAAACCATGAAGGAAGTCTTTTTGGTGCAAAGAGAGGGGGAAGATGTGGGAGCCCAGGATATCTCCCTGACTCCTCTGGGGATGCAAAGACCCCCCTGGCAGACCCCTCAGATTCCCCCGAGTGCTGTCCAGGAGCTGCAGGGACTCTCTTTTAGGAGTCAGGTTTTTTCCCCACCTGTCTGTCCTCACCTTCATCTGTAACTTCTCTTTTTTATTTTTTCCTTCACACAGAGTTGTGTTCTTGATGTTTTCTGTCTGCAGGGAGCAGGGGATCACCTGTAAAGTTAATGGAAGACTTCATGAGGGAATGCTATTTTTAGCATGCTGCATCTTATGGAATAATGTTTTAATCTTTTTTCCCCCGTGTGGTATCAAAATAGATATCAAAATAACAAAGAGAACTTCATTTCTGATTCACCTGTTTTATGTCTCAGTGTTTTACAAGAAGCACCTCTAGATACTGATACTGCAGCCATCACAATAAAAACAAATCCTTGGGATCTGATCATGTACACCTGCTCAGGAAAAAGTCTTGTGGAAGGCAGCGCTTTGGTACCACAAACTTCTTCTGGGCAGAACTGAAACTTGCTTTGTGCAGCAGACTTCAGGACATTTGTACATTTCCATTCTGCTACAGCAACTTTTATGTTGCTTTCCTTGCTTCTCTTTCAGCCTTTAGGAATTTAAACCAGGATAGCAAGCATCGTGCTGGGTCTGTATCACACTTTCACTAGGATCAGGCTTTGGCTTTTTCTCTCTAGTTCCACCTCACAGTTAAAATAATGATGCTTTGAAGTATTTGTTTTACCCTGTAAACGCCTTAACCTAATGCACCAGTATTTCATAGCCCTTTTCAGCTCCTGTGTGCAGATAGTGCAGCTTTTGCAATGTTCTAAGGGCAGACACACGCCCCAAAGTTAACTAAAACCCTGGCATCCTCACTGGAAGAAGGTATCAAGATTCTCAATCTTAGGTGATAATTATCTTAAAAATGCCTACTCAAACACACTTTAAGCCTTCAGTGGGGACTTCTGTCTGGGCCCATCCACACTGGATTAGTAAGCTTCCTGGGAGTAAATATAGAGTTTCTAAAGACAGAGCACAGATTGCTAAAGAACCAGTAGTTAACTTGGGGCTTGAGATCTTCCAACACCAACAGTTCAGCAAAGAACAGAAAGAAGCCATTTGTCAAATCCCAGAGCCCCATACATTGAGAGAGATGCAAGCCTTTCTGGGAACAGTAGGTTGGTGCTCTTAGTGGAAAGCAAATTATGAAGTGCTGGTAAAACCCCTTGTCTTGGTTTGAAAGGACAGGTGTCTGCCAGTAAGGGCAGAAGTGTTTTTTGGAATAGAGACTTTGGTTCCACTCCTTCCCCCCCAAGTATTATAATTGTTTGAATCAAGGACTCTGAGGCAGAGACAAGGGGGTGGGAATAACAGCTCTTTTACTAATATATTTAACTGTACAAACAGGAAACAATAACAGTTAAAATTGCTAACAGAACGAAATAGATAACTCGGTGTCAGTCCCTTTAGATGCAAGCACGCTGTCTCTGTGCTTAGTCCAGAGCCCGGATCTGCTGAAGGGCAGACGGGAACGGAGGCAGGAGGGAGGGGGGAGGGGCAGCAGTGGCCACGCCGGTCTCGGTGGGAACGGGCTGGAGCGGCGGCTCCTCGCTCACCGTGTGTGTCTGGGTGATCAGCTGTGTCCGCAGAGGCAGGAGGCTGGAACGGGGCAGATGCAGGGCAGGTGATCGCAGAGGGTCTGGCTCTCCTGTGCTCCGCCGCGTGGCTGAAGAACCCGGGCGTCTTCCTCTGAACTCGCTGGAAACCTGAGTGCCCTCCCGGAAACCTCAGAGGCCCCTCCGGGAGCCGTTCCTACCCACTCCTTTTGTCTGGACTCATCAGGGACCCTGGGTGTAGCCCGGCCAGCTCCATTGGCATGATAATGGGAAAAATTCTTTCAATTGACACAGTAATAGAAAAAGCACTTAACTCCCAACACCCCTATATGGAGCATTAATGGAAGCTGAGAAAGGAATTATTACATGGACTGAACACACTAGAGCAGCTTTTAAACAGCTGAAATTCTTACTGATGTCAACTCCAGCACAGGGACTGCCAGACTGGACTAAGCCTCTTGAACTTTTTACACATGAGAGATTGAATGTGGCTTTGGGGATACTAGCACAGCACCTCGGGAACCAACAGAGGGCTGTGGCCTACTGTTGCAAACAGCCAGACAGTGTTGCCCAAGGCTGGCCAGGGTGACTGAAGGCCATGGTGGCCACAGTCATCTTGATCCAGGAAGCCCAAACACTCACGCTTGGGAGACACATTTTAGTGTATGTAGTAACATACATGCAGTAACATCTGTACTTGAACAAAAGGAGGGACATTGGTTGTCTGGAAAGCGGATGCTGAAATATCAAGCGTTATTGCTAGAGCAGGGTGGGACTTCCTTCCTCGTTGAGTGGCTGCTTATAAGAGGCCTCTGGGGAGCTTGGCAAACAGGAGCGGGCAAACAGGGGCATGGCGCGGCGCTTCGTGCCGGCAGGGCAAGCAGGCAGGGCTGAAGGTCTTCTTGCTAGTTAGATTTGCTGTGTGTTGTCCACAGTGTTTCTCTTGTTGGTTGGTCTTAGGGTTTTCTGTTAGCAATGGTTTTTACGCGATCAAAACCTGTGGTTAGTACAAGTGCATGTAAGCAAGTGGAACCCTCAAAAAAGGATGTGTCTGTACAAACCCATTCCTGCCCGGAGTGTTTGAGATTATCAGTGGTTTCAGGGGGTGTTGTGGAGGAAGCCTGCCTGTGATGTGAACAGGTGAATGACCTCCTTTTGCTGATGGCTGAGCTTAGGGAGGAGGTTGAAAGACAAAGAAGTACCAAGGAAAGTGAAAGGGAAATGGACTGGTGGAGTTCAGCCCTTCCATGTTTGAGGGAGGTCCAACAAGAGTCAGAGGACTCCCAAGCTTCCCACTGTCAGGCAATAGAAGGGCACTTGGTGGATGAAGGGGAGTGGAAATGGGTCCCTGCTTAGGGAGGTAATGATAAAATTTCCTCCAGACCCCCACCCCCTAGCCAGGTGCCACTTCAGAATAGGTATGAAAACCTAGATCTGGAGAGTCAACTAAATGATTTAGATGATTTAGAAGAAAATGATCTGCCCAGTGAGCCTCCCCATTACGGTTCATCTCTCAGAGACATCACTCCTCTTACATCAAAAAGAAAAGAAGGGTAGTCATGACTCCCTTCTGAGGGGAACAGAGTCCATGTGTGGACCAGATCCATCCCACAGGGAGGTCTGCTGCCTCCCTGGGGCCTGGCTACAGGATATCACTGAGAGACTCCCCAGACTGCTCCAGCCCTCTGATTATTACCCACTGCTGATACTCCAGCCTGGCAGTGATGAGATTGAAAAGAGGAGGGTGAGGGCAATTTAAAGGGACTTTAGGGCACTAGGCCAAGTGGCTGATATGACAGGGGCACAGGCAGTCTTTTCCTCAGTCCCCTTGGTTGCTGAGATAAACAGGGAAAGGAATAGGAGAGTTCACATCATTACCAAGTGGCTCAAGGGTTGACGCCATCGGCAAAATTTCAAATTTTTTGATCATAGGGCAACTTCTATGGCAGCTGGGTTATCTGGAAGCAGACCCAAGGGTGGCAAGCCTGACTTAGGGATGAAATCAGTAGCCGTGCATGTATACAAATGAATGCAGCACAGGTAATCAACACAGGGAGCTGGAGGCCATGGTGCAGCAGCAGAGCTCTGATGTAGTTGCCATGACAGGAACATGGTAGGATGACTCACACAGCTGGAGCACTGCACTGGATGACTACAAGCTCTTTAGAAGATACAGGAAATGGAGAAGAGGTGGAGGGGTGGCCCTTTATATTAGGGAGGATTTTGATGCCATGGAAATTGAAACTGATGATGATGAAGTCAAATGCTTATGGTAAGAATCAAGGGGAAGGCCAACAAGGCTGACATCCTACTGGGAGTGTGTTATCGTCCACCCAGCCAGGAGGAAGAGGAGGACAACTTCTTCAATAAGCAGCTGGAGAATGTTTCAGGATCACCTGCCCTTGTTCTTGTAGGTGACTTCAACTTGCCAGACATCTGAGGGGAACTTAACACAGCTGAAAAGTAGCAGTCCAGGATATTTTTAGAGTGCATGGGGGACAATTTTTTTACACAGCTGGTGACTGAACACACCAGGACTCTTAGGGACTATGTTAGATCTGTTGTTTGCAAATAGAGATGGGCTGATGGGAGATGTGGTGGTTGGAGATGGCGTGGGGCACTGTGATCATGAAATGATAGAGTTCTCGATATTTGGTGAAATCAGGAGGAACATCAATAAGACTTTTACACTGGACTTCCAGAGGGCAGACTTTGGCCTGTTTAGCAGACTTTTTCAGAGAGTTCCTTGGGAGGCAGCCCTTGAAAACAAAGGAATCCAGGAAAGGCGGGTGTGCTTCAAAATAGAGATCTTGAGGGCACAGGAACAGGCTGTCTCTGTGCCTCATGATGAGTTGATGAGGCAAACATCCAGCTTGGATAAGCAAGGAGGTTTTGGAGGAATTTAGGAATAGGAAGAGGATGTATCATCTTTGGAAGAAGGGTCAGGTCTCTCAGGAAATATTTAAGGGGGTTGCTAGCGCATGTAGGAAAAAAACTAGGGTGGCCAAAGCTCTGTTTGAACTAAAAATGGCGACTTCTGTTAATGTTAATAAAAAATGCTTTTACAAATATATTAATGGTAAAAGGAAGGGTAAGTCCAGCCTTTGTTCTTTGTTGGTTGAGGGAGGGAACTTAGTAACTGCGGATGAGGAGAAGGCGGAAGTGCTCATCGCCTTCTTTGCCTCAGTGTTTAGTGGGAAGCCAGCTTGTGTCCTTTGAAAGATAGGTGTTTACCAAGAAAGGCAGGAGCTCCTCCCTGAGATGGAGAGTGCAGACCACCCCCCACACCTCCAAAATTATTAAAATTGTGGAGTCAGGGACTCTCAGGCATAGATATGGGGGTGGGAATCACAGTTATTTACTCTGTGTATATATATATGCATACATACACAAACAAACACACACACAGATATACATACACATACACATACACATACACATATACATATGCGTAACAAGTCAAACAAAATGGCCCATCTCTGAGGGTCTCTTCAGGCGTGAGACCTCCCCAGAGAGGATATGCAGGTGGTCAGGAGTCTGGTTCTCGCTGAGGCACCGGCAAGAAAGCAGCTTGAGACTACTTTGTGTTGCTTCAGGGCTGTTTATTTATCTTATCTTAAAAATGTTTCTGCCAGCCCAGCATGGGTCCGCTCTGCAGGTCGACCATCGCAGAAGGTCTCCTGGGCAGGTTGTGCCAAGGTCTTAATACTCTAAACTACGTATACAATATTTACAAATTCTCCCCAGTGCCATGCAACCTCTTTACAATGTCCAGTTCTTTCCCCATCCAATCTGTGGTTCCCAGGGTGCAACTTCTGCATGGATGACACGAAGAAGAAGGAGGAAGAAGCCCACCACACCCAGGATCCTCCATCTTGGCCACATGGCCCTTAATATAAACAATCTAAAAACCTACTTATACTACATTCTAACATTCTAATTTACACTCTACTCATCATTATTTTCTGTGTCTCTTCTCTCAACGTGGGCAGATTCTCCCAAGGAACCAAATCCAGCCCCTGCAGCTCCTGGGCAGCATTCGGGGGTCTCTGAGGGTCTGCCATGGGGGCTTTTGCATCCCCAAAGGCGCCAGGGAAAAACCCTGGACTCCCACATCTCCCCGCTCTGTTTGCACCAAAAAGACCTCCTTCACGGTTCTGTCCAGAGCCCTTTGAATACAATGAAAAATACAAGGTAGAACAATGAAAAAGACAACAAAGAAAATAACAATCCCTACTAATACATAAAAACCAGCTTTCAAGATCTCACTCCATAAGGGTGAGAGGTCAGAAAAGTCGAACAAACCATCCATCCATGATCCAGTGGCTTCTCCAAGTTTTGCCACACCTTCCTGCAATTGTCTTATATTTTCATGAATCGATTTTGAGTGATCAGACAGGTTCATGCAGCACATTCCTGCAAATTCTTCACATCCGTGTCCATGAGTCAGCAATAGATAATCAATTGCTGCTCTGTTTTGAAGGGTCGCTTTCCTCACACTGTCGACATCTCTTAACATGTCGCTCAGTGCATTGGAGATGGCCTTGGTGTTTTTGCTCAGCCAGCAACCCAAATGATCCAATTGCGTCCAAGGCCACCCCTGATTCTGTTTGGGGAGAGAATATCGCCACTGAAATTCTCTTCGACTTGTCCCATGAATAGAAATTGTCATCACAATTTGGATCGTATTGCTCAATCCCTCTCTTTTGTCTATGTTTTAATTCTCTCAAATTTTTCTGATCTGGTGTTAACAACGTAAGTCTCCCAATGTTGCATGGGCCTCCTTTGATGTTTGCAGGGATAGCAGGCCAAATTCTGTCCCCGCAGACAAAAAAGACTCCTTGTGGCAATCGTACAGGAACTTGGGAGGGTGATTTGTCTGAAATCAATGTCTCGTTGCACCATGAACTATCATTTTTATAAACATCCTGGTTTGGAGTGACATCTATCTGGTTTTTTGTCACCTCCGAACCTTCAAATTTCACACAAAAATCCATTTTCATGGAACCAAAGGTTTCTAATTCTTCTGGTTCGAAAGAAACCTCAGGGAGAGAGTGAACCCACGTATACCATTCATCCACCTTTGGGGTTGCCCATTCCTCCACTGGAACGGCCACCAGACACGTTGAAAACGGCTTTTTCGGCCTGGAGTGTGTCAAACAAATTGTGTCCAACCCCACTGCCTGCGCTAAGCTTTCCCACACATTCTCCCTGGGCTGCATCATAGGTAAATCCATATCATTGCCCAATATCCTCGCCAAAACGATCATACACAGTATTCCGTAAACAAACATGATTCTTTATAAGTCCTTTAAGTATTTTCTGCTTCGTTTGAAGAATTCGTGTCACTGCTCCTTGTCTTGGTCTGCAAGTTCCTTTCCTCACACTCAGGGCTGGTTTCTGCTTGTGTTGGAGCCCGGTACGGTTTGACACATTTCGCAGGCACCCACTTCAGACCTTTATCTGTGGAGACACAAGCAAAACCTTTTCCCCAAGTGATTAATTTGAAAGGACCTTCAATTTTACCCGTTTCAAGATTTTTTGCCATAACTAAAGGATTCTCCTTTAGCTTGGCTCTCGTCTCGTTCATGAAGTGTCTTATGATAGGTGGTGTCGGCTCTGAAAAAGATCCATTTAAAAAATTCAGCACATATAATGCTTTGCACAATTTCATGAGGCATTGCCTCTGACTCCCCCCTTTTTTGTTTTTCAAGGATTGTTTTCAGAGTGTGATGAGTCCTCTCTATAATTGCCTGTCCCGTAGATGAATGTGGAATGCCAAACGTATGTCTGACATGCCATTTTTTCAAAAACTTGTCCAAAACTTTTCCAATGCAAGTCGGCCCATTATCTGTTTTAACTTCTTGTGGCACACCCAATGTTGCAAATGCTTGTAGAAAATGTCTACATGCATGCTGTGCCGTTTCACCTGTATGTAAAGATGCAAAAATTGCCCCTGAAAATGTATCAACAGAAAGGTGAATATTTTTTAATTTACCAAAAGGCGGATATTTCGTAACATCAGTTTGCCATAACTGAAAACTTTGCAATCCCCGTGGGTTAACTGCTCCCATGGAGATTGGTGGTTGAATCATTTGACAATCTGGACAAGTTTGTACAATTTCTTTTGCTTGGGTTTTGGAAAGGTGGAAGGATTTCATCAATGCTTACGCATTTTGATGAAAAAATGCATGACTCAATTTTGCTTGTTGGAAAATGTCTGGTAAAGTTTGCAGGACAGTCATAGTTAATTTGTCTGCTTGCGCATTTCCTTCCGCTAGAAATCCTGGAAGTGATGAGTGCGCTCTGATATGGGTGGTAAAATATTTGTGCGTCCTGTTTTCCAACATCGTTTTCATGCATGATAAGTAAGAATATAGAACATCATTGCTTGTTCCTTTCAAAAGCGATCCTTCCAACCTTTTAACTACATTTGCTACATATGCCGAATCTGTGACCAAATCAAGTGGTTGTTGGAATAATTCAAAAACTCTGACTACTGCCGTTAATTCTACAATTTGTGGTGATCCCTGCACTAGTTTTACATTTGATTCCCATTTTCCTGTAGTTGAATTTTGCCATGTAATTGCTGATTTGCCCGTTTTCCCAGAACCATCAGTGAATACTGTGATTTCATCCAATGGTTCCTCACTTACTTTTGATTTTTCTCTGAATCTTAATTTTACTTTCAATAATTTGTGACTCGGATAATGAATTGAACAACTGCCTTTATAATCTAAAAGTGCAATCGCCAGGTCCTGTAATTTTTGAAATGCCCAGTCAAAATATGTTTTCTTCAAGGGTAAGTATATCATTGAAAAGTCCTTGCCCGTCATTGTCATCAACCTTGTTCTTCCCTTTATTACCACTTGTGCCGTCATTTCTAAGTTTATAAGAATTGTCCTTGGAGATCTGTAAGATAGGAAAACCCATTCTATAATTAAAGGAGGGTCTTTTTGTGTTCGTCCCACTGAAAAATCAAACCATATAGCTGTGTTTCTTCTCCCAACACTGCTAAATGGAATGGTAAAGAGTCCACATATCGGTGTGCTTGTCTGCCCTGTATAATTTCTGCAACCTTTTGCAAGCTTGCTTGTGCTTCTGGCGTAAGAGTCCTGGGGGATTTGATGTTGTCGTCTCCTTTCAGAAGATGGAACAAAGACGAAAAATCGTCATTTGTGATTCCCAAAATCGGTCTCATCCAGTTGATCTCTCCAAATTAAAATTCTGCAGTCAGGGACTCTCAGGCATAGATATGGGGGTGGGAATCACAGTTATTTACTGTGTATGTATATATATATGCATACATACACACACACATATATACATATACATATACATATACATACACATACATATGCATATACATACACATAAACATACACATACACATATACATATGCATAACAAGGCAAACAAAACAACCACAGCTAGGAAATTAACAAACAGATCAGGAAGCCAGTAACAGTTCTTTGGGCTGTGGGCACCTTTCCCCTGCGGTGCAGTCACCATCCCAGCTGGCAGGCAGCGCTGGCCAGCTCCCGGTGAGCAGGGGGAGGTGCGGTGATCCCTGTGGCTGCAGGGACGCTGGGCGGTGGCAGCTTTGTCCCGGATGGGAAGGAGCAGGAGAGACGCTGCTCACGGATCTCGGGGCAGTGTCGGTCCCGGTGCTCCAACAGGATGTGTGCCGGTGGAGGTGGGAGGGTGTCCGGGCAGGGGGTTGCGGGGTCCCCCAGCCGAGGAAAGGCAGCTCCGGTGTCGGGTGACAGAGCGGGATTTTCCAGCGACCCTTCTCCTCCGAGCCGGGCGAGTGAGTGAGCACAACAGGGAATAATGCCGCTAGGGTGCAGTCAACAAGGCCTTAGCATTACAATGGGGAAAAATTCCACAGAGAGAAAAGGGAAAAAGGAACCAATCCCCAAGAGTTGTCCTCAGGACAACTGTCCTTCTGGGACGGTAGATGGTGTCAGGGAGCAGAATGGTCCCCCTGTTATCCAGGAGGAGGCAGTCAGAGAAATACTGTCATGCTTGGATATTCATAAATCTACGGGACCAGATGGGATCCTTCCCAGGCTGATGAGACAGCAGGCAGATGAGTTTGTGAAGCTGCTCTGCGTCATTTACCAGCAGCCCTGGCTCATTGGTGAGATTCTGGATAACTGGGAGCTGGCCAATGTGACACTTATCCACAAAAATGGTGGGAAGAAGGATCCTGGTAATTTTAGGCCAGCTAGCCTGACCCCAGTACTGGGTAAAGTTATGGAGCAGTTTGTACTCAGTGCCATCACACAGCACTTACAGGATGGCCAGGGTATCAGACCCAGCCAGCGTGGGTTTTAGGAGGGGAAGGGCATGTTTGACCAACCTGATCTCTTTTTACGACCAGCTGACCTGCCTGGTGAATGCAGGAAGGGCTGTGGATGTTGTGTACCTGGACTTCACCAAGCCTTTCACACGGTCTCCCACAGCATTCACTGGAAAAGCTGGCCGCTCTCAGCTTGGACAGGAGCACTCTGTGCTGGGTTGAGAACTGGCTGGATCAGAACTGGTGAAGAACTGGTCAGGCCCAGAGAGTGGTGGTGAACAGTGCTGCATTCAGCTGGGATCAGTCACCAGTGGTGTCCCCCAGTCATTTGTGCTGGGGGCCTGTTCTGTTCAGTATTTTTATTGATTACATGGATGAGGGCATTGAGTCTTCCATTAGTAAATTTGCAGATGACACTAAGCTGGGAGCGTGTGTCGATCTGTTGGAAGGTGGGAGGGTTCTGCAGAGAGACCGGGAATGGTTGGATGGATGGGCAGAGTCCAATGGAATGAGGCTTAATAAGTCCAAGTGGTGAGTCCTGCATTTTGGCTACAATGATCCCCTACAATGTTAGAGGCTGGGGATGGTGTGGCTGGACAGTGCCCAGGCAGAAAGGGACATGGGGGTGCTGGTCGACAGCCGACTGAACATGAGCCAGCAGTGTGCCCTGGTGGCCAAGAAGGCTGATGGCCCCTGGCCTGTCTCAGGAATAGTGTGGCCAGCAGGAGCAGGGAGGTCATTCTTTCCCTGTATTTGGCACTGGTGAGGCCACACCTTTAGTGCTGTACACAGTTCTGGCACCTCAGTTCAGGGAGGATGTTGAGACACTTGAGTGCATTCAGAGGAGGAAACGAGGCTGGTGAGGGGCTTGGAACACAAACCCTGTGAGGAGCAGCTGAGGGAGCTGGGGTTGTTCAGCTTGGGGAAAAGGAGACTCAGAGATGACCTTAACACTCTCTACAACTTCCTGAAAGATGGTTGTAGTCAGGAGGAGTTGGTCTCTTTCTCCAGGCAGCTATTGACAGAACGAGAGGTTACAATCTTAAGTTGCACTAAGGGAAATATAGAATGGATAATAGGAAAAGTTTTTTATGGAAAGAGTGCTAAAATACTGAAATTGTCTGTCCAGGGAGGTGGTGGAATCACTATCCCTGGATATGTTTAAGAAAAGATTGTATGTGGCCCTCGGTGCCATGGTTTAGATGAGGTGTTAGGGCATGGGTTGGATTTGATGATCTTTAAGGTTTCTTCCAGCCTAGTCAATCTGTGAATTATGTGAATTCTTTGAATTTTAAAAAGATCCATGCTGAACTCTTTACTGAAGACTAAAGAATGAAAAAATTAATAAAAAAAAAAAAAAGCCATCCCTCTACAGCACCGATGAATGATCAGAAGCTAAAGTTTCTGGCAAACACCCAGGAAAGATTCAGCTGGCAACATCTGGCACATTTCACATTTCCCTGGGTACAAAGGTCTTTGG